>NW_009260791.1:5370041-5381088 GCF_000687185.1 Egretta garzetta
GTTTATTTCACTGAAATAAAGTTTTCAAATTGGAAGGAATGAAGGGGTGCAGAAAATATTGAAAAGTCATGAATCAATTTCAATCAATTTTAATTCCAGTATAAGAGGAAGTAATGCCACTTGTCGAAAACAAAGCAATCATTTCTGACAGCTAAATTTGCAAGAGACTTATTGCTGTCTGGAGAGGTAAAGCTGGATGCTTCCCTGCTTCTACCTCTGCATTAATTGACTTTCAGTGCTGTTTGACTTATTCCAATGAAGTTTCTCTCTGTCCTGAGACTCCTACTTTTCTTCCCTTGAACCAGCACTGCTATATAAACAGATTTTTTTTTTTCACCGGAGTTTTAACTTGAATCTTGGACTTGAGTTTACAAAAATACATGTAGATGTTTTGTGTAAGTACTTTTCTTCAAGAAAGATATCTTGATTTAAAACAGTTGTTAGGGAATTTTGGAATGATAATAAGGCTAGAACAAATCTAAAAATAAGGATAAGATTAGAAAGAACATCAAGTCCCACTTTTGTGTCACTCTGTTTTTCACAAACTGACTTTTTTGGCCTGTGTGTACTTTGTGGCTAAAATAAGCTGAAGTCCTCTTACAACACTTATTCACTGTTTAGCACCCAACAATCATTTTGGCTGGTGGTTGCCTAAACATTTTGCTGATTCTCCCTGAAATCTATGAGAGTTATGAGAGTTATGGATTTTAAATTCATCGCAGGAAAAGCTGAACAATTTTACCTTTGCTAATACAAAAAAAAAGCAGGAACCGCTTTAGAGGAACACCGTGAGGACCCACAGCCCTCTGTGAAGCTTCGTTTGCAAGGGAAACACCCCAGCAGGTTCAGGAGCCTGGAAGGGGGGACCCATGGTGAAGGAGTTTTTGCCGAAGTATCTTCAGGGTCTCAACAGCAGGTCTTGGCTTTCACCCTTTTGTTCATTTATAAACATACAATGGGCTCAGGTAAACCATGAGGTGAGCATTGGTATGGCAAACACCACCGAACATCGACTTCATTCAATAACCAATTCTGCACCGTGTTTTTTCATTACTGATTTCAAGTTTTTGAACCAAAGAGGAAAAATTCACAAATTCAAATATATCTTTCCATAAGGCAGTTTGAAAGAAGCCATGTTTCCCGCCAAAAATTGAATGCTGAAGAGGTTGACAGGGTCTAGTTGTAATATAACAGGTTAGCAAGGGTCTAGTTCTAACCCTCATACCACACACCGGGACTGCCTGCGAACACAGGTCTCATCCGTACCCCGGAGGGCGTCAGAAGCCCTGGACTTCCATGGGTGTTGGAAAATACCCCAGGTAACAGCAGTGGGAAAGCCTGGAAGTTTTGAATTTGGCTGGAGATGTCAAGAAAAAGAAAAAAAAAAAGACAAAAGCTGTGCACACTACATTTAAAATATACAGTACAGAAGAGGATTTGACTTGGTAAATTAATAATTGTGAAGATAAATTCACTTACTCTACTTGAAGAGTGAGGTACCATTATAGCTCTGCCTTTTCTCCAAAATGTGTGTTTTAGACATTTATTCATACACAAGAAGGAAAAAAGCTTGATCTGTGCCTCCATGCCCGCTACTTGTGTGAGTAATTCCGCGCAGTGCAGGGAGGGCGGCTGGAAAGGCTCCTTGCATCATTAAAGACTCATAGGACTGTGCCCATCTTTTGTTGCGTATGTTGAGACTGAGATCACTGTAACGAGGAACTTTCACAACTTTTAAAATACCGAGAAACAAGTATTTCATCTTAGATTTCGCCCCTGAAGTCCGTCATTACTGGTTAACTAACCTCCAAAGAGAGCCCACAATGCCGAAGTATATTTTCAGACATTCAAGAGCCTGTCAACGTGACACCCAGTCTTCCAGGCAAATTCATTAGGCCAGAATTAAATACTTACTGTGGAGGAAAATATAGGAAGAGAAACTCCAGCCTTTGTCACCCATACTTTTGTTAACCTAGACTTTGCTAGATTTGCAGCATGTCACAACCGGTGCTTGCCGGGGCCATTGAGGCACCAGGAATGCATTCGCTTTGTGAAGAAGTAGTTTCCGCTTGCATGTGACAAAGCAGCTAGCTGGCTAGTCAGCCCCAGTCAGTGTCTATTTATGGCAAAATGTCAAAAAAGAATGTCCTGCATTTGTGGCTCAACAATAATGAACATGGCTAAATCTGAAAATGAACAAAGGGAAGTGAACAGCTTTTTAAATCCTGAAGAACATTCGATTCTTGGTGTCCTTTTTGTTCTGATTGTTTGGGCTGAAGGCTGTGAAAGGACCACCTGTTGGGCTGCCATTTTGGGATTGTGCTAAATGCAGGGATTGCATGAAAGAACACTTTCCAAAATAACCTGGTATTATTATTCACTTATTTTATAGTAAATCTGCATTCAGAACCTGCAGGAAAGTATAAGGCTTTTTTTTCTAAGTGAAATTTAAAGCTGTAAGTTCTCTATAAATGCACTTACTGGGATGCATGATTTTATGGTGACAATCATGATACTTTAAAAGGAGCTCAATTAAACCTCTGGTGCAGCAATAAGTTCCTCTGTAATAGAAAACGAACCTTTGGAAGTAATACGCATAAGATGAAGGAGAGATTAATTTATACAGGACAGAGTATCTCTGAGGATTAAATTAGCGAGGACTACTTGTACACAATGTAACTTAAATATTTATTTTGCTCCTGGCACGAACTTGAAATTTTTAATGACACCAATTATTTTTAATGTCTATAAGAATGTCCTTGGGTGTAATTTGCTTTGCTCGAAAGACTGCATTGAATCATGCTACAATCTTACTGAATTTTGACAAAGTTTACCATAAACCAGTATAAACTTTTCTTTTGAAAATATGAAAGCTGTATTCATTTTTAAAGTTTTTTTTACTGAAAGATACTATATACAGTCAAGTTATAATTATTATTTACATAATAAAATTAAGAGATATGTTGCCCAAATTAAAAAGGAAAAACTCATTTGTGTTTTAGAAACATCAAATCATCCGGCTGCTAGTTTTTAAGTTGAAACAGATGAATCCATTCGCACGGTTTAACATCTTTTCATATAATCCCTAAAAACTTCCACCTGATTCCAATAAACACGCCCATTAATGTACCAACAAAGCAAGTACTTTCCTTGCGTGTTAAATAACCTTTTTTTACAGCCAACTTCAATAAAGCTTGAAATGAATGCTGGAAATAGGTTTCCAAAGTATGCTTTCTTTTTCCTCACAGTACTAGTTATGAAGTTATTTACATAATATTCCATATACTACCTTAATTTTTCTCAAATGTAGATGCCTGCGTCAGCTTGTTGACACGGGTCTGTTATTTACCAAGATGAGCAACGAGCCCTTCTCTGTGTGTACCTGAACAGACACCCTCACCTCATGCCACACAACCCCCATTTCCAAAAACTTTCTATGAATTTTGGCTGGGGAAGGACTTCACCACCGGAGGTGGGTTACACGATTAATTGGAGGGATAGCAAAAAGGGGAGGCTACATGAATAGCTGAATATATTGCCAGCTGCTTTCACCAGTTTCAATCACAAAAGTTATAGCTAAAGCTCAGGAGTTAAATCTCTCGGGGTTTGCGTATTTTTCATCCTCAGGAAAGTAAAAGCAGTTGCACATCTGAAACCGAGCCATAAATATATTGGTATACATAAGAGAGAGCTTATTTCCCAGACCCCCCCCCCCCACCCCCCCGGTATACATTATGCTAGCAGCAATGTAGCTTAATGTATTACTACCACTACTTTTTAAAGTTAAAACATGATTTAAAATACATCACAATTGGGTTAAAGTGGCTCTTAAAAAAGAATAGATTTGTTGGTCAAACAAAATTGCTAGCCAAACAGATTTTTACATGTGGATTGAACTACATTTCCTACGTAAGAGAAGAATGAGTTTTTATGTGACTATCAGTTCAGAGGGGGAAAAAGGTGAAGTGGAACAGCGTACAATGCACAAGTATAAATTAATGTCTGGGTTTATTGTTCACCGGGCCATAAAGAGTATGTACTACACACAGCTATTCTATTAGAGAATTATGGAAACTGAGGCTAGCGAGCAAAAATGACTTATGTCTGAATAAAAATATGTATCTTTGGGAGAGATACAATCTGTTTGGAACCCTGAGGGTTAATGAGAGGTAAGCTGGTGAAGGGGGGAGAGGAGATAAGGGAAATAACAGAGGCTGAATAGATGAAAGAAGTGATTCAGTGGGAAGCATTGTTGATCACAGCTAGGTGTCAGAAACAAACTAGAAAAATGGGAACTGCTTTAACATTGGCAGGAAAATAATATATTAAAAAAAAAAAGAACTTATACCACATACTAAAAAGAAAAAGAAAATAAGAAATAATAAAAGTCTTTCAGGCTTTCTTTGGGACGCGTCAATGAAAAATAACGCAAGCAAGCAAGAAAGAAAGTGCTGAAATGGAATCCTCTCTGAAGGTATCTTAAGGAGAGGGGCTCATTGTCCCATCCTTTTCATATCAAGAATTTCATTTTGCATTCTCTTTGTCTGTCTTGAGATACACTTGCACTTATTCTACACTGGTTACTTTTTCTTTCTTTTCATCTGCTTAGGTCATCTGCACTGGCGGAGAGACAGCCAGAATGGCAGAAATCTAGCCATGAATTAAATCATCCGGCTGTCCCTTGCCAATGAGATTTTTACCTAAAGTTTGAACTGTACTCAAAGGCAGCGTGGGATCCTTGTTCCTGAATATCAGAGGGAACTGCAGTGCTTCTATTTCCCTCATTTTCCATTCCTCTTTTTACCATCTGCTTTTAAAGAGAAACTATAACTCTCTGGAGCATCCAGATTTTCTTATGCATATGCTATGCAGGACACAGTTATACCTTATAGAACCTCATTATCTATTTACCTATCTTTCACTTTAGGCAACCTGAAAAAAGGCACCATCTTCTATTTTGCTCTCTGGAAAAACATGCACTCAAATGTCATTAGCTGAACATTAAAAACCCCAAAATGCCATTTGCTTTTTAGTGCCAGGGACATTCCAGTTCCTACGTATTCTGTTTACACCCATCCCCCATGAATTCCTAAGACAGTTTCTCTTATATTAAGCTTCCTTCTGGTGCCCATAGCAACACCATCTAGTACTGAAATGTTCCTGCAGGATTTGCAGGAGTCCTTTCAAAACAAGATGCTGATTCTGCAGTTATTGCACACCCAGCTACTTGTATCAGATTTGTAGTCTGAGCCCTCGGTTGCACGTGGAAGGCAATTCGGCTGACCGCTGACTGTCCTCATCATCGTTAGGGAGGAACCATGTTACGTATGTTCTGGTTTGTTTGGGTTTTCTTCCCATAATAACAACCAACTTGTTTATTTTTTGTGGTTTACTTAACTGTGCAAAGAAATCACAGAAGGTGGCGGGATTTGAATTTTAAGACAACTCCACTGTTTTCTTTTTTGCATTTCTCCATCTGCAAACACCCTAACATGAGGATTGGCCTCTGACCTCTGCTAGGTGGCTCAGGAGCCACTTTCTGATCTTGAAGACAATGATATGAAGGGGAACAAAGTACGTTTGGTTAAAAAACAAACTGGGAGAATTTATGGGGAAGTCCCAACGGCTGGCTCCTGCAGCCCAGGAGCTTTTACCAGAGCTTGCGTATGGGGAGCCCAGGTCCCTTGGGGTAAGGGTCAGAGCTGCCCACATTGGGCTGGACCTCAGCAGGCACCGCAGATGCAGGCAGTAGGGAAAAAGGGGAGGGCCCATGCCCGTTGCCACTGTCCCCTGTCCTCCCTGTGTGCGTTGGGATTGAGGAGGCTCAAAACTGGCTGTGGGCACAGGTCTGCCTCCATGCCTCTCCCCTGCATGCTGGAGATGCCAGCAGGTCTCCAGGGGAGTGGAGAATGCTGGCAAGCTACCCCAAGGGGTGCTTGGAGCCTCTTAGCCCCTGCTCCGTTCCAGATCTTCAGGCTGAGGAGGAAAAATGCTGCTCCCAAGCACCAGAACCATGCCCGTTGTCAGTACCAGTCATTTATATGATTTTGGCTAAAAAAAAGGACAAGGGTAGTGATTGATACTACTCACTTTGTTCATTCATTTTGAACATGGCATTTCATTTAAATTCTGTGTTGTGCCACGCTGCATGCTAGGAAATGTACCCTAGGATATTTTTAAAGCTGTAAAAGTTCAGTAAATGGAGACTTCCCTGCAGGACTCAGCTATTAAATCTTTGCTGGAAAGTGGGAGCCACGTCCATTAAAAAAATCATATTCTGGTGAGACTAATCACACCTTTGTGCTACTAAAGTATGCTTGAATTCAGATGTTAATCGCATAAATATTTGGCAGTTACATGTCACATAGAACAAACGCCACGATTTGGCAGGGTTAAATAACCCCTTATCTCTGAAGTAACCTTGAGAATGTGGAAATATTTGGGACATGTGTTCGGGGTGGAGCCAGAACATTTGCCACGGTGAGGCAAGAAGAATCCCTTCTCTCACCACCATTTAGCAAGCGAAAAATTCACCCGGAGTGCAGCTGCACCTACCCTCTGCTGTGCACCGTGGCAGGGGCTGAGCTCTGCTCCCTGCCTGGGAGCAAGCCAGCAGCACTCTGAGAAGGAGCTGGATGTTGCTGGTGGATATAATATAGACATAAGGTTTGGACCTTTGTACAGAAAGTATGCCAAGGATTGAAAGAGCCCACCTAGCCCCGCTGGTGCTCTGAGAGGTGCCTTGTGTCATGGTGGCAAGGAGTCAGATTGAGGTGTGCAGGAGGTTTATGCTCTGAACAGAAAAACAGGATCTGGAAAAAGGGAGAGCTTGAAACTCCTTTGGAGGAGGTGGGTCACAAATCATCCTCCTGTGTAGTGGCTTTAGCACAGTCGTTCCAGAGCAGGAGTAAAGCTGTGCAAGCGGTGTCCTGAGGTGCAGCATGGGCCCGTTTCTTCCTTGCCACTTAGCTCATGTGTTGTGCAAAATGTGCAGTTCAGAATAACGAAGGTTTTAATTCTAAGTTTAATTTTAAATTTACACCTCTTTTAAAGAAAGAAAAATATCTTTATGAGTCAAATACCCTTTTCAACTTGCCAGGAGATGTGAATGATTTTCAACATTACTATTAGATTACTATTAGACATTAGGCATTCTTATCTGATGTCATTCTTCCTACCCAGCCTTAAATCCCCCATTACCAACAATTAACTCCTTATTTGGTCATTGCTATTCTTGCTCAAGCAAAATCGAGATCTCAGAAAATTTCTTTTGTTTCAGGGACAGCAATCTGGTGAGCATATCTCACCCATGGGACAGTTTCTTTCACCATCCCGGGAACACTGCTTGGGCAGAGGAAAGCAAAATTGGGGGTACTATCATGTGTGTTGCAGCAATGGAGGGCTGCAGGGGGGAGGGAAGGAGGAATTTGCAGCCCACCTTAGATCTGGCAGGATTTCTTTGATCATTTGATCAAGAAATGCTGCATTAACATTTCTATACTGGATGGGCTCAGAGCACCAGGTTGGAATTAGAAGTGGCATCCAAACGTACCGAATCGAGTGAACCCAGCTGGCACAGGCAGGACTAGACAGGAGTTTTAAACAATACAGATCAAAAAATCTCAGCCAGTGTATTTTGTTTATGAACGCAAGGGCTAGAAAAATAATTTTTATAGTTGATTTATGCTGAATCTTAGGTTTTCATCATTTTCTATTTGGTTTTTTTTGTTTGTTTGGGTTTTTTTGTACTCTCCTTAATATCTTATTACTAGGGAGTATTTCCTCTATGCAAAGGAATCCTGATGCTACACAGACCTTCAAGGAGAAAAAAACCAATTTTCTTGTCATGAGTTTTAAGTAGAAACTGGAATCTGAAAGATTTTTTTATCCTCCATTATTTAAGAAAACTTTTCTTGTGAAGATACATTAATCCTGCAAAGTTGACAAATCAGCCAGTTCACACCGAACTGCATCTTCCTTGTATTTAAGATTCTGTGGTTTGCTATTTAGATCTCAGAATGGTGCAAGATGTGGGGCCTGATTCACCCCTGCATTAATTTTGGTTCATGCTTGTATAAAGCCGTTGCTTTTGAGTTAATTTAAATTAGTGTAAAAACTTTTCAAGATGCATGCTGCCTCTTTCTGACTGCCTAGAAAGTCCCTGGCAAAACTCAGAATGAGATTTTTCTCAAGATAATTTTTAACAGCGATAATAAATCACACCCTAAGTTGTTTGTGTGCATATGAATGCAATGCATATTTTATTTAAAAGAAAGAAAAAAAGAAAAAATACCAAGTGCAAGAATGATTTAATTCAAGAGCAAAACTGCATGACTCAGGGCTATCAGCTTGCTCTCAATGCTAAATTTCGTCCCAGTTCTTAACCCAGCCTGGTAGTCTGTGTTTCTTGCGATGGAGATCCTCGCACCCCTTGTGAAAAACTGGTTTGCTACCTGTAGGCGCTACGGAGAGAAAAATCTGGGCTTTTGCCCAGCTATCGTTCCCTTTAAAAAATTCTCTCTGCTGATAGTCAGAATCAATATTTACCAAGCCAAGAAATGCCATTCCTTGTCTGAACACTCTGTATGCTCGTACCCGGCTATAACCCATCCCTTTGTTATCACTTTGCTCTGCCGAACGAATGTAGGTCCTTTTCTTAAAATGATGAAAATTCAGAACGGTTGATAGTGTAAGTTATTTTTTTAATAAGTAAAGCAATAATCAGCTATCTGATATACAAGTTTTGAGAATGAAGCATAGTAATTTAATACAAATGATGAGTTTCATCTGCTGAAACTATAAATGCTAGGCAGATTAGTTGCTTTTAATCCCATTTAACTAAAGCTCCCCATTTCATTCTTCTAATCTTGCCTCATAAACAAATCCTTCCAACTTCTCAGTCATGTTTTCTATCCTCCTTGGAATTCCTCTCTATTTGTCTACATATTTTGAGCATAAAGAGAGGCCCAGGGTGAATGCGGGATTCTAGGAGGGACTCCGTCAGCATTGTGCTAAATCCGTAATTAAAAAGGGTTAAAGTTAATATATTTAAGCTACAACAGCGAATCCACTTGATCACACATGACAACAGAAGTATTTATAATTATAATGATTGTCTTACCTCTTAAATGGTCAGACTTAGAGTGTTTAATCTGTACAGATTTGTTTTCTATAATGAAGGTATTAAGGACATTTCCAAGGCAGTGCAAATTTCGCTCGAATTGGGGAAAGAGAATTATTTTCAAAGGATTTCAAAAATCTCATGCCCTGGTGATTTTGGTCTGCAAATAACAATCTCTCTCTTCTCCGCCTTCACTTTAACACTGATCTTTCAGTCGCGGTGTAGCAGGACCCATACCGTACGGCGGTAGCCTCCGTGCGCAGGCACAGAGCATGCAGGACGATGCACAGTAGCAGCAGCAGCTGAAAATTACATTTTCGAAACATTTTTGTGCACTTTTACTGAAATGCTTAAGTAACAGCATGGAGATGAAGAAAAGCCACGTGTTCATTCCTTCAAGCATTAACTGAATGCAGAGTTTGCCTGTGTACATTTTATTATTTAAATGTCCCCCAAACTATGCCAAAACCCCAGCTGCATACAGAAACCCCAAAGCTGCTGACTGCAAGGCTGTGGCATTAGACTCTGAGACGCTATGGATTACGATTATACAACCGTAATCTGTTTGGTTTATTACCTTTCTGACCTATAAACAAAGCTGAACAGAATTTTAAAGTCAAGAACACCACTTGTTAATTAAAAAGGAGCATAGCCCACGTTTTCTGATTACATCCTATTTTTTGACAAGCCACCAACCAACCCGCTTTTGCTGTTGCCACCGATGGCCATGAAGATGACACCTCAGAACCCCTCTCATGCATGGGGACCCCACCAGGGAAATGACAGTTCCCACCTTACAAAAAGTGTCTGAGCTGAAGAGAAGCCGCTGGGCACAAGTTCGCAGTACTTTTTGTTGTCAGACTCACAGGCTCAGGGTTCAGAAAGTTTGGGGTTTTGTTTTGGTGGTTTTTTTTTTCCAGCCAGTGATCCTGTGAAATTAATCCAAACCGGCTAACTTGTGAAAATAAATTGTGTTCTCTCCAAAGACTAATTTAGCGGTATGAGGCACATATGCATGTGTACCTTACCCCCCCACACACACCTGCACAAGTACACACACGCACACATTTACATGAGTAGATTAACTGCATCTAAAAATCAATTACTTATCTGTATGCACACGTGTTATTAAGATTTGTGAAGACTATGCATAGATTTAACTACAGATTCTGCCTACGTTCCTAAAAATTGGAATCAGAGTATGGTCCTGATGCTCTTCATCCCTCACCTATTTACCTACACACCTTGAGCATGTGATGTTCATTTGTATACGATATATACAGGTGTCAGGGGGAAGATGCGTATAGATGCATCTATCTATGTATCTGTATATGACCGTCATGAATTATTTATAAAATGAGTTTATTACATATACAAACAATAATTATTCTAAACATGCAATTATATATCCATATTTGTGTGTCTATATAGATTTTTTTTTGTCCTTAATGGAAAACTTGAACTGCAAGCAGCCATGTCAGAACTCAGATGGTTAACATTCACTTCTTGCTGTTTTATTGCATATTACTGTGCGCTCCTGAGCAGCAGGAGCAGATTCAGGCAATTACAATCAAGTCAGGGCACACGCCGTGGCTGAGCAACACGATCATGATGAGGATACTGATGAGGCACTTATCGAAAACCCCACATCATCCACACTCATCAGCCACAACATGTCACCCCAAATGAGGCATCAGCTGCCTTCAAATGGCTCATTGCACACTGTTTACAGCTTTCTTTGGACCCACTTTTGATTTTGCGGTCAGGACTTAGTTCAAACAGCAGCTGACTGGCACTGGCAAGCCTCGGGATTCAGCAGAGCCGACTTCCCGGGCGTCAGGAATGTTTTGACATGGGCCTGACTGACAGAGAGGAAAGGTCCTGGCTCTGACCCCCCCAAACATCGGTCCCTTCCAGTGCGGGGGC
>NW_009260791.1:5381130-5453064 GCF_000687185.1 Egretta garzetta
ATTTTGGACAAGGTCCCTGTCATTTCTGGGACCCCTTGAGCCACTTTGACAATGTGAAAGGGTCCTCAAAAGTGGGGGGACAAGTCATGGGTTCTCTAATCAAAACCATCTTTCTGCACTAAGCTGGGCAGAAAACTTTTCCTGGGCTGCAAACCTTCCCCATTACTTTACTGGGATTCAGGAAGACCTTTCTTTCTCATTTAGTTATTTCTGCAAAAAGCAAGGAAACAAGAAAGAATCGGTGAGGAAGGGTGAGAATACAGAGATGGCTCCTGGGGATCAGCTCTCTGCCTGAGTGGGGGTCAGGCATGACCCAAAAAGGAACGACTCCAAAATAGAGGCTGAGAGAGACTCCCTCCCGCCCAGCTGATGGGCACTTGAAAGAGGGGTTTAGAGACTCACCGGAGTAGGAAGGACCACGTCCCGACCCTTGCCTAAATCAAGTGGAGCGCGAGCTCTGAGCCAGAGATTGGTTACTCCCGCAGAGCATCCCCCTGGGTTGAACTAGAGCTGAGACGCTTTCCCCTGCCGCCACTGCCTAGAAACAGATATTTCCGCAGCACGGATTAAAACTAATTTGTTTTGACAAATAGAGATGTTTCTGATGAGAAAGCGCTACGTCATGAAGTCCCTGACACTCTGCCAAAGAGAAGTGAAAGGACCTAAGGGTGGATAGAAGCCTAGTCCTTGAACTTCAGTCGTTAGCTGATGAAAACGTATACTGATCAACTATTGTCAATTTGTACCAGTTTATGCGAGAGTCTGGAAAAAAATGAAGTTATTTTACTTTGCCACTCTTCCTCTTCTATCTCATAGTATCTTATAAAATGAATTTATTAATTTATGACAATTATAAATGTCGAAGTTCCCAGATAATTGGCTTTTATAGCAATCAAAAATCTTATTTTACAAACAGACAAGCTTATGAACTCAATGCTGAAGTTATTCACCCAAACTTACATGGCCAGCTCAGGCCCATGAAGTAAATAATTAGGCAACACTCCTTCTCATTGTTCAATTAAGATGTAGGAATAGGAATATATATATAGAGAGAGTTACCTTTATAGTTACTGTCTGCAGCCTGTGCTGTCTGCCTCAATAGTTCTCAAATTCTAGAACGCAGCACGCTCCCTCCAGATGCCAAATTGTAACAGCATATTACATCATGAAAGCGTTCAAAGCAAAAATAGAGGATCCATGCAGGTTCTCCTACATTTGTACGTATACAGGAGGGTTTTTTTTCCCTTGCTGCTTTCATTTCTAACCTGTGTTGCACAATGCTTTTTCTCTTAGGGACAGATTCTTCCAGCTGCTTACAAAGATTTTATTTAATGTTAAATAGAGGAAAAATATTTTCAAAAAAAGGCAAAATAGATGGTCCCAGGAGAGACAGAAATTAATTTGTACAATCCGTTTATTAGTCTTATTTACTAAAACCTGTATTTTCTTTCCCAGGGATAGCAAACACGCGGCACAAATCCTAAACCCATTAATTTCCTCAGAATAGCTAAAACTTACTGTCAGGACTCCTATCGCGCTACCTGCTCTGTGGCGCTCAGCAATGTGAGCAGGGGGAGGAGGCAAGGAGTGGGCATGCATTAGGATGGCACAGCATAAAATCGCTGAAAACTGCTTGGCCGAAATAAAATTGAGCCACGGGGTGCACAGGGCGGCAGAGAGGCGAGGCTCTGTGCGGATGGGGCCAGGGCAGAGCCGCAGCCCCGGCGGCAAAGCCCCCTCATTACAGACCTGGGGGGCAGGCAGGGTAGGGGCAGAGCAGCAGCTCTGGTAGCTGTGGAAAAAGGAGTGGAAGTTTGCATTTTTGTGGCTGTATTTTAAATTGAATGTGTGTGTGTAAAGAACTGTTTTTGGGTCATCATCTTACGCTCTTTGTGATGCACATTCTAATTTAGGCAAAAGGGATGCATCTTTCAAATGCAGATCATGTTTGCATTAGAAGAGCAATGAGAACACTTGTCACTTTCAGAACATTTATGTGCTAGAAGTACTGTTAGCAGAAGAGCAGTTTAGATAAATTCAAGACTTTTTTTTGCTGATCACAAACATTAAGCTTCACACCTGAAACCCTCAACCCCCTGCTGTGCTCTAATCCTAGCACCATTCACCCTTAGAGACTCAAAGTGCTGTGCCACTGCTCTCAAACATTTGATTGCCCTTACTTTGAATGCCACCACCTGCAAAAATGCCTTTTTATTCCCTTTGAGCCTCTTGAGAAGGAAGTAAAAATGATAATTCATGACAAACATTAATTAATTGTTTACAAGATGATCTTTTCTTTTTCTAACTTCTGTTCAGCAGACATGTTGAGCTGCAAGACTCCACGCTTGATGCCAGAGCTTGTCAAGAGGTCTGCATTGTTGTTTATCACTCAGGCATAGGATAGACTGCAGGACATTGTTTCTGCAGTTCAAGTAGGACTGTCTAGCTCTTGTTTGAAGAATGGAAGTGCCATGCATGAGTTCCCCAGTATAAAAGAACTACCGGTTCTAAGAAGGAACAGGGATTTAGCTTCTAATGCAGAGTAAATAAACATTTTTCACCATCTCTTGCTCCATGTGATTTCGGAAAGGTCAAGAGGTGCCATTACAGTATTTTAAAAGCTTCAAATTATGTTTAAATAACGTATCGCTAAACTCAGAGAAATCTTATCAGAATTTAAGAACCTATTGTCGTTGTTTTAGTTCTTGAATTCATCATCAGAGGAAGACGTATTTTGAAAGGAATGCGCTGTTGTTAGGAAGGCTGAGATTCACTCAAGGCTTGGACTCAGCTTCTGCCCCACGCGAAAGCATAAACCCCCCCGCAACAACGCAGACTTGGTTTAACTGAGTCTTTACATTCAAGAATTAATTCTACCGGAGATGTTACACCGTGCTAATAACTGACCCGAGTGTCCCAGTGACAGGCTAAAAGAGAAAAATACAGTCACATTTGAAAAACACCCCCAGAACATTGAAACCCGGGCAGCAAAATTTAGCTCCCCAAATTACACTTGCGCAGCTAAAGGTGAGCAAACAGGTTCGCAGAGAAACAGAGCTGCCACAGCCCGGCTGAAATCGTTAGAAACTGTGGTGAACAGCGCCTTTCCAAACCGGACTTTTTATTTACTCATATATTTTTTTCATCTATATAAACACATGTTTCTTTACGCACATGTAAGCAGAGACGTTTTGGCCATGTTGCTCTGTTCCTCTTGCAGCAAAACAATTCCAAGAACTTTAAACTGCATCGAAAGTCTGGCAGAAAGGTAAAGAGAGTGAAAGGTCTTACTTGTAGGAAGTGTACAGTACCACAGCTTCTCGCAGAACTCTGGTTTCCACATTCCAAATTAGGAGCCCTTAGATTACGGCTGCAAGGCTAAAAATCAATGCCATATTTTCTGAGTTAATACTAAGGGTTGCACTTAACAGACATGGAGACTAATAAGGTATGCAGAAGGAGTAAAAGCAGTGCACAAAAAAATTCAGGCCTTCGTCTTGGCGACGATCCAGCACAATGATGTTTCAACCAGATTTGAAAAAAAAAAAAAAAATCAATAACATCTGTGGTAAAATGGTTAATTAAAGAAGCTCTTCAGCAGAGCTCAAGATGAGAGGCTCGGCCTGAAATTCAGACAGCTGAAGCTTGATTATCAGGAAAGAATGCTTTTTTAGCTATGAGTGGATAGGCCAAAAGCTGCAATGTGTGGAAATGGGGGAAAAATTGCTTTTATTTTAACTTTCTTTAAGTAATCAATACATGGTTTTCACCTGCATTAGGAGCTGTTTAGAGAAAAAGCCTCTTTCTATACGTCTATATAAATATAATCCACTCCCTTTGGTATCTATAGATTTAAAAACAACAGCAAAGATAGGCAGGTTGGCTGCCTGCTCTTGATTTACAAATTCCCCACCTTCCCTCCCCACCCCCAACCCCTCTGCCTGTGCCTTACATACAAAACTCATCCCATGGCTGATCCCTCCAGCTACATTCCGTCTTATTTAGTTTATTTTTTAAGACCTGACCCGTTCAAGATTGAGTCCAAAAGAAGTGAACCAAAGACTGAATATTAAGGCATACTATCTGCAGTAACCAGACAATTCTACTGTCAACCTCTACACCTTTCTATCCTGTTCTTTCTACTCTTTTGTCACCTCTAGCTGAAATGTATATGCATAGATTTACAGCCAGAAGGGACTATCCTAATCCCTTGCGTGACACGGGACAGAGGTTTCCAGCTGGTAATTCCTGTGTATTGTCTATATCCCAGGGATGAGCTGGAAGACACATAGTAAAAAAAAGAAAAAAAAAAGGTCTTGATTTAGAGATTTCAAATGACAGAAAATCCACTCCATCTCGTGGCAAGTTATTCTGAAAGTTAATTAGCATCACCATAAAACTGCTTTATCTTTAGTCTGAATTTTTTCTACCTACTTGTGTCTTGGTCTGCAAAGTTCAAGAGCCCCGGGCTATCAGAAATCATCTCTCTGTAGAAATTACAGACCATGGTCAAGCCAGCTCTTCATCGTCTTCTGGATAAACAGAAAAAAATGGTACTTCTTTACTTTCTTACCATAGACAGACTTACTGCAGACAGATTTCCTAGATTTTTTCTTGTAACTCTTTTCTGAACCTATTTCACTAATGTCAGGGTCCTTTTCAAGGGCAGAGAGACAAGCACAAGCTCTTCTTTCAGTAGCAATCTCACTAATGCTTAATATTAGGGCTCTGGCTTCTACTTAGTTTTTCCTCATTGATCCCATCCAAAAACTCAGCTGCCAACTCCCACACTAAGAGCTCAATTATTTTTAGCCCCAATTATTTCAACCTTTTTTTTCCAAAATGCATGTCCTTTCCTTAAAAAATAAGAGCAGCATTCCTTCTTCCAGAAGCTGAAAATACCTTCTATTCGACCATGTTATAACAAATCTTGTTAGAAAGAGTTCAGCTCTGGAAATATCACAATCCTTTCATTCTGCGGTGCTAAGTGAAACATCGCCCACGTATTACAATTGTCAGGAGCTGCATTTTCTCTTTTCCAGGAATTTCCAAAATGGAATTCCAACAGATGTCAAATACTTTTTAAGTTAGCCAGCAAATGAAGTTACAGGCAGAAAAATTTTGCTGTGTAAAAATGATTTATTTAAATAAATTGTCTCATTCATTTTTTAATTTTAAAATTAATATTGCTTCTACTTACGTATAGCTTCTTAAAACACACATAAAAATTAGTTATCAAAACCTGTTTGAAAATGTTAAAATAAGTTGTTTCAACACTAGCATGGTGTTTCCTATCTTTTCCCTAGGTGCAATCTCTTGAAAGGATTACTTTTCCCAGACTTTACAAATCTAAGGGGAACAACACTGCTCATTAAAAAAGGTTATAAGAAATGAGCTCAGCTCACACTAATGAAAATCTAAGCAGGCAGGTCTTTCTTTTTAAACTGTAAGGCGCAACGTAGCAGTAGAAATAAAATCAGAAGTTTTGTGAACTTGGAATTTTCAGGGCAGGGCTTCCAAAAGCAATCAGGATTGATTTACTTATGCTTCCATTTAAATCAATGTTAGCTTTATGGCTGTCTTCAAAGGGAGCAGACTTAAGTCAAGAGAGAGTGCAAAGTAAAATCCTGCCCCCTCAAACTTTCTGGCAGAATTCTTCAGATTGCTCCAGAGTTCAAGTGGAATTTTCCTCAGCAAACAGCGTACCCAGTGCAAAGATCTTTTATGTCATCAGCGCTGAAGAAATGAAAACATCAGCAAGTACATATTTGGAAATATAACTGCATTCACAGTCAAAACCAAGGGAGACAGAACTGCACCTCACTTACTCCATGTCAGATTATGTCCACTGGTGCATTTTATTCTATCTGCCAAACATATATTAGCATGCTTTTTTTTTTCCTGAATTAAGTTTTATTTGAGAAATATATATGACATCCAAGAAACACATAATCATATTTTCTTTTTGGACAAGAAAGGTTCCCTGTCCCTTAGAGCTGTATTGCAAAGCATCACGTTAACTGTTCTCTGCCACAATTACAAGCTCCTTCATGCACCGGACCATTTCCAGTTGCCCTGTCTCATACAAGGTGAGAAGAGCACTGGTGAAGCCCCCTTGCTCTCCCACAGCATCCAAAAGAGCCAAACCCTCCATTAATAAAATATTTCTGCCTGTAGACCTCCTCACATGAATTGACAGCTCTCCACTCTACAGTAGCCCCCAGTGAGATCCCTTGCAAGGGTCCTCTGAACAGGCAGACTGTGCCAAGAGAGGACACACTGAAACGGTGTCATTTTCAAACCCAGCTTTAATAATGATCTGGCATTCAGCTCGGTCCATCAGCCCTACCTCTCACAGTCCCATTTAGGTAATCAAGTAGTTTGTTATTATTTGGCATGTGTCATGCATACTCATTGTTCTAGGGAGAACATTGTTCCCAGAGAGGACCAGGGCCTTCAGCCAGATGAATGGTGGCTGTAAGGGCAAGCAATGGAGTTAGCACTGGACTACAGATTTGAGGCAGTCACATTGGCATTGGTCATGCCAATAATGCTCTCGGGATCATCTAGAAGGCCCAGGAGCCAGACATCCATCTGAGAAGCCGAGGTGGCATGAAGATTGTATGTCACCCATGCAGATAGATGTGTGTCAGGAGATAACCTTGAACTTCCCTGACCTTTGCGGACTCTCTAACAGGACCTCAGCACCAGACTGTCTTTTTTCTCCTTTCCCTCAGAAGGTGTCGGTGGACTGTGGCATGACATTGTTCTACCCGGGCAGCCCCATCTCTCTGGCAGCTCGTTAGGAGCCTCTGTGAACTTTAGAGTCCCATGAACCTCTTTCCTCCATCCCACATCTATGACTGTCCCAAAACTTAATCATAGGCAATGTTTGCAAACCTTGGCCCAGATGATCAGCAATTTTTCTCGTTTTCCCTAAAACTTGTTCCCCCTGAAGGTGCAAATTCCTGAACTCCATTGAGCATTCACACACTGGGGGTAGGATGTGCAGAACCTTGGACATGTGACTGGTATCTAGATTACTGGGTCTGTCCTGTTGATTTAATCACAGAACTGGTATGATTTGGATCTGGGCACAGCACCAGGTTAAACACATGCAAACCTTTCACAGCATTGCTTCAAAATCCAGCTTGAGCAACCAGCCTGTAACCATACTTCAAAATCTGCTGTTTTGCAATGTCCAGGAATACACAAGAAACTTGAACTGCAGCTAAACCCTTGTTGTGGCTTAACCCGGCAGGCAGCTGCACGCCACCCAGCCGCTTGCTCACTCACCCCTCAAGTGGGATGGGGGAGAGAATTGGGAAAAAAGTAAAACCCGTGGGTTGAGATAAAGAGTTTAATAAAACAGCAGAGGGGAAGAATAACAACAACAACAATAACAATAATAATAATAATGGTAAGAGAATATACAGAATATACAAAACAAGTGATGCACAATGCAATTGTTGCATGCTGAAGCCAGTTCTGGTTCCATCACTGCTGCACTTGCTCGGTTTAGTCAAAATTCATTCTTCATTCATCTGGGCGAGTCTTACTGTAATACTGTTGATATGACATATAGCAATCATAAAAGTGATGACATACAGTATTATACAGGATTTAACATCATGCCATTCAGTTCATTGGCTATTTTCACCCCAAATCAAATCCCATTGAGTTACAAATTGGACTTCTCCATCCTTCTGCATGACCCACCAAGTGCAGCCAGGTCCTTGAGCAAAAGCAATCCCACAAATGGGTTTGCCTTTGCCCAAGGCAGGACCCAGACTGTTTTCCCAGCATATTTTTTACATGCACTACAGGGACTTTATCCCCTTCTACCGTATGTAAAAGTTTTTATTTGTCAGGGCCAGCTCTGTTGGCAGATCCTCTAGTGTTGACTAACCAGGTTGCCTTTGCTAGATGTGTATCCCAATGTTTGAATGTCCCAGCACCCATTGCTCTTAGTGTAGTCTTTAACAGTCCATTGTATCATTTGATTTTCTCCGGTGCATGATAGGGGATGTGATATATCCACTCAGTGTTATGCTCTTTGGCCCATGTTCTCTACCCGGGCAGCAATATCTTGCCACAGTGCGGCAGGCCAGATGGGTTTCCCTCGGCGCTGCCAGTTGCTTTGCTTCCATTGCTGTAACCACCCCCACAGGGCATCTTTGCCTTCTGGCCAGTCCATGATCACTTCCAAGATTCCCCGGTGACTGGGGTTTCCTATTCGAGCTCGTTGTGCAATCAGTGTGACCCACTTACTCCATGTAGCATCAGTTGCATGATGTGTAGAGGGGACCCTCCCTTTGAATATCCAGCCCAGCACCAGCAGTCAGGGTGCCAACAGGAGCTGTGCTTCAGTGCCAACCACTTTTGAAGAAGCTTGAACCCCTTCATGTGCTGCCAATATCTCTTTTTCAGTTGGAGTATAGTGGGCCTCAGACTCTCTGTATCCCCGACTCCAAAATCCTAGGGGTCGGCCTCGAGTCTCCTCTGGTGCTTTCTGCCAGAGGCTCCAGGTAGGGCCATTCCCCCCGGCTGCGGTGTGGAGCACATTTTTTACATCTTGTCCTGCCTGGACTGGCCCAAGGGCTACTGCATGAACTATCTCCTGTTTAATTTGTTTAAAGGCTTATCGTTGTTAAAATTGTTTTTCTTCTGCGTCACTTGATAGAGAGGGCTTACAATTTGGCTGTAATTTGGAATATGCATTCTCCAAAAACCCACAATGCCCAAGAAAGCTGCTGTTCCCTTTTTGCTAGTTGGTGGAGACATGGCTGTTATTTTGTTGATCATTTTCATTGGGATGTCCATCTTACCATTTTATTCCTAAAAACTGGATCACTTGTGCAGGTCCCTTGACCTTACTTTATTTTATGGCAAAACCAGCCTTCAGAAGGGTTTGGTCTATTTTCTTCCCTTTCTCAAAAACTCTTGTATTGCCCCGCACAATGATATCATCAATGCATCGCAGGTGTTCCGGAGCCTTACCCTGTTCCAGTGCAGTCTGGATCAGCCCATGGCAAATGGTAGGGCTGTGTTTCCACCCCTGGGACAGTTGATTCCAGGTGCACTGGATGCCCCTCCAAGTGAAAGCAAACTGTGGCCTGCATTCCGCTGCCAAAGGGATTGAGAAAGATGTATTAGCGATATCAGTTGTGGCAACCACTTGGCTGTCTTTGACTCCAGTTCATACTGAAGTTCTATCATGTCTGGCATGGCAGCACTCAGTGGCAGCGTGACTTCATTCAGGCTATTACTTCATTCAGGAGTTACTTTGGACAACTGAGACCCACCAGGAGTTTGAAAAATGCTCTTGCATACCTACGAACCTTAAAAAAGACCAATGCTTTTCTTAACATATGTCTGGGATGACACTTCTGGGTCAAATACTGAGCTCAGAAAAGTTACTTAAGTGCTGGTTTTAATGTATCTAGTCATAAGAGCGCAATTTGTTTCCTGTGTTTCATCCCTGGCTCTCCTAGAAGGTCAGTTTATAACGTGAAGAGGCAATCTTTGAAACATGGAAAGCATATGCACTAGGAAACAAGCAGACCACCAACGTACTTCACACACTCTAGCCTGCCAAAGAGACACCAAAGGTATCTTTAAGTTACCACAGAACTGAAGGGGTGATGTAGAGGTTTGAAGCTCTGTATTTAACAGCTAACTTCTCTGAGACCAAAGAGTAACTCAAAATGTGCATTGCCGTGGTTGCCCCAGCCTGCAGGCAGAGTAGACTCTCCTCTACTTGCTTTGCTCTGAGCAAAGATGGGTTGGTGTTTTCTCTTCCTTCTTTAAGCTGAATAAAGAAGCTACAATAGACCTTTGCATCAAAGAGGAAACGACTGGCATGGGATGATAATGAAATTCCAATGTGTTATCGGGTTTGATGGTATTCCTCTGTACGCCCAGGGCAGGTGTGCCAAAGGAACACTTCTGATCTGAATTAATGAGGGAGGTAAATTTTAGAATTGCACTCTGCAGTTCAGCCTCTGAACTCTAACCAGCAAAACAAGATTCAGGGCGACATCCTCCCACACTGCTTCAAAAACGCATACGTGGATATGCACACACTTTGCAAAGTCTGAAACAACATAGCAGCTGGCAAAATCAAGAATTAACAGCCAAACTGCATTCCAAAAGAG
This sequence comes from Egretta garzetta, assembly GCF_000687185.1. NCBI lineage: Eukaryota > Metazoa > Chordata > Aves > Pelecaniformes > Ardeidae > Egretta > Egretta garzetta. Next base: position 5,391,288 of record NW_009260791.1, read on the forward strand.
CTCTTGCTCAACAGCCTCTTCTTAAAAGTACTAAGAGCCACATGCCTTGCTGATAAAAGATACCTCATTTCTGCCTGTTGTTTCTGTACCTCTGTTTTGAATTCTGAAAGTTTTCATGCTTCAGTGTTTTGGAGAACATTGTATGAACTGTAGTGAAAAAATGGCAGGTAAAAGCCCATAGAGGTGATAGAGTTTAAATAGGATCTACCTGGGTCAGGGGTGCAGTGAGGTAATGGATGTCTTTATACAAATGAATCCAAAAAGCAGAAGTTTCAGTTTGGAGAACGAGCTGCTTTTAATTTTGCCGGAAGAGATTCATCTGCCATGATTCATATAGCCAGATTGATGATGTCATGCCCACCGCCGCAGAAGAAACACAGAGTAAGAGGCAGACCTCTGCTGTCGCTGCAGAAATCCAGAGCAAGTCCGTTGACTTCTGGGAGTTACTCTGGGTTTACAATGAAATAAATGAGAGCAGAATCTAGCCCGTGAAACCATAAACTCAGCTGTTATTGGGCAGAGTCTTAGAATTCACTATTAATATCTGCACTGAGAGCTATTCTGATTACAATTGCAAAATAATATTTTATATCCACTTTTACTATCTTATTCAAATACAGGAAATGAGTCAGTCTGCAGAGAACAGAAAGACCAGTCAAAAGAATTGGAGAGTCATATAATTCAGCATCCAACTTTGAAGTGAAGGCAAGGAAAACTGGTTCCTGCAAACAGTCTGCAAGTGGGGCTGTTAACATATTGCTAAAGGTCATACCCGTAGCCTCTCTCAGTACGGTGGTTTCAGTGGTTCTCTTCAAAGCGTGCGCAGTCATGTGGATGCCCCACTTCACTAAACGCAGAACGAGCGCAAACACTGCTGAACAAAAAATAGCCACCAAAATCTTCCTACCATAATTCACTGTGAAGTAACTTGGAATTCTCGGGATGAAGAAAAGTGAGGGTGGTACCTGCAATTCGCGTCACTTAAGCGTTTCCATCTGATGCTAATTATAGCTCTCTGAAATTTGGGAGGTTTGATTACTAGTATGTTTTGTATAGTTCCCACTTAAAATGCGTTTTCTGTAAAATACAGCTAGACCCGACTCACTTGCTTTTCACTATAAACGAAGTGTTAAAAATAGAAACAAATCCACTTGGCCTTCCCTGGTGCGAAGGCTTGAGCCAGCTCTGCTCTCGGAGCTCAGACTCTCTTTACCTTTGATGGAGTATTAGAGACATGGCTCAAAAAAGTGGCAGCAGCTACTTCTACTTTTGTCCCTTATTTTTCATTGAAAGCCCATGCCTTCTAATGCTTTTAAGAAATCCCATTCTTCCTATTTACATCATGTACTAGCTTTCACCGATGTGGCTTTTGCTGTGGGAGTGAAGCCACAGAGGTAAAAGCAGGCTTGAGGGCAGGTTGTGCAAGTGTACCCGGGGCTTTGGGTATGAACTCAGGTGCTGGTTCACTACGTGCTGGCAGTGCCATCCAAGACAGAGTTTAAACTACCTGAGACACTTTTACAGGACAGCTGTAAAAGGAGGGGACACAGGAGCCAGGAAATGACAAAGTCTAAGGAATCATCAGGAAATAACCTTAGTTATTCCTCGGTAATTCGTCGGTCCTAGCCAAGGAGCCGGGAGCTGTGAGAAGGAGCCCTTGCTCTGGGTCTGCATTCAGAAATTGCCATGGCAGGGAAAAAAACAGGTTGCCTTAGCTGATCGCTTGCCATTTTATTTACTGCCAATTACTGCCCCAGAGATTGCCTGAGAAGTCAAGTATCATGCCGGTCCTCTAAAAGAGCAGTGCTCCTGCTCAGTGGACTGCGAAGAGCCTTGCTGTGATCTCCTCCCCGGCCAGGCGCAGGAGGGCTGCTCTGTGAGAGGGACGGGGCAGCAGAGCCTGGGCGTCTGGAGCAAGGGCAGGCACAAAGCTGTGAGCTTCCCCTCGGAATGAGGGGACACGTCTCAAAGGGTGGTCTCCATGAGAGAGCATTTTAAATTAAAGGTCTTCCATAATGGAAAGGAACATTATTTCTAACATACAATTCCATATATTTTAAAGTACTGCCATAGGGCACTCTAACAGGAGACACTTCAGAAATCCTTAGAAGAAGAAAAATTGTGAATTACATGCTTGGCTGATTCCTCCTGAACAGCAATGGTGCACCTACTGTGGTATGGGTGTCTGGGTCACTTCTCCTATGGCTCCCTTAAACATTTTATTTTTAACTGGAAGAGGACTTAAAAATGTCTGACAAATCAAATGGGCAGAAATGACTGGCAATGTGCATTGAGCACCTCCAGTAGGCAAACTATAAAAGCATCTAGTATGTAAATTGTTTTCAAATGACATCAAACTCCACTTCAGTTATTGAAGTCTGTTTTTTCTCAATGAACCCAGGTTACCAAGATCATCTTAACTACAGAGCTCTGCTGGTGCCTGAAGTCATTGCATGGTGGATGAGACATGGATCTCCCTTCCTTGCTTTTTTTTTTCTTTTTCATTTTCTTGTTCGAGCAGTTTTGGGTATTTTTAACCTCATGGACAGTAAGAGCACACCATGCTTTCCTTCTCCAAAGGCAGAGAGAAGCCCATACAGGTTTGAGGCACTTGCAGTCCTCCAGCAGAATTAGGATCATGATTCACCAGGAGGGGGGAAAAGGGAGACAGGGCATAGCACAGACCATGCTGGCGAGCACGTACATCCTCTTTGCCCCCTGGTACCACAGGGCACACCGTGGCAGTGGGGAACCTGTGCCTTACCCTTTCAAAGGAGTGATACTGCAGAAGAGTTGAGACTCAGATGGCTTTATCTGGAGGCTGGGTGGGAGCTGAGGGCTTCAGAACACGGAAGCACTCAGGAAAGTTAACTTGAATTAACTAAGCAGAGTGTTTTAAAGTGAATGCATTAAGCTACATTAAACCCCTCTCTGCCCTCATCTGTTTCAGTCGTAGAGAAGTATTGCCTGTTCTGTTTCCATTTAAATTAGACTGTCCAATAAAAGATGCTGCTTCTTCCTAAAAACCTTCCCTGCCTTATTAACTTCAGCCCTAAGACTCCTTTGTTTGTTAATGAATTAGCTCTTGTGTGCCTGTATCAAGGCAATGGCGCAAAAATTCACTTTATAAAGACATAGGAATATATCATTACTCTAACAGATAAGTATTTCGAACTGTATATCTGTTTGGCTCAATCGATCCTTAGTTTGTAACAGAATTTAATAGCACATTGATTAACTATTGCGTAAAGCTGAGCCCACAAACTACCCGTGTTGCTGCTGAATTAAGACAAATACCCCCCCAAATGTGACTGGGTGGCACAGGGTGGTGTTAGTGTCAGCGCAATCTGGTTCTGGGGGAAGGGGTTACGTGCACATAGCAGCTCACTCCTCTGTGTGTGTGTGTGTGAGTGATCCTCAGTGGAGCATGTGTTCACCCACGCAGCTGGAGGGGTTCGGCTCCTTTGCAGCAAACAACGTGATGCCTTGTGCACATGTGCTCTCAGGACAGCGCAGCTCCCTGGGTTTCCTGCCTTTCATCTGTTTACACCACAGCGCTGATGTCAAAGACTTTTTGTGTGCTTGTTTCTTACTAGGGTGGGCGGGAAGGTGAAGGAAATGGATGTCTGGCTTAAGAAAATGTTTGAGTCTTTGCTTAAGTGTGCCCCATATAGTTATGTCTCCCCTTGAACGTGAATGATATCTTTTCCAATTTTAATTAACAGTTCACAAGTGGATAAGCTGAATAGCCATTTAGAACTATGGAAATGTAATTGCTCCACCATCTGGTCAGCTGTAATATTTTATGACGAATATATGAAGAAACAATGTTGTTTTTTAACCGCGAGTGTAAACCACCATGATGCTTTCAGAGCGCAGTTGTGTAGGTCTGGATTCTGCCCCAAGGTCATCCTTGAACCTGAAGACCAGGTTCCTGGGCGTCATGGCTGATGGCCAGGTAAAGTATCATTTATATTTCCCTTCACTTATTTTGAAGTTAATGCTTACAGATGCTTTAGTTTATTTTTGACCTTTGTTAAGCTAGCGGGAACACTGAATGAGCTATATATCGCGCTTTAATTTTTTCTTATACAATTCTGATTACTGCATGGTACACAGAGTTGAGGCAAAGGAGATATCATTCCAAGACCAATGTGATATCCTTTGTATTTACACTGCTACTTCAAAGGGAAGAAAAAAAAATGCCATTACCATAACAATGTGCAGTTCATGTATCACAACTATAATAGAACTCTAGTAACTTGCTGGCTACTGAGTCTTGGAAATTTAAATATAATAACACAGTTTTGCTGCAAATCTCTGGTGGCAGAGGCCATTTCTTAGGTGCTATTGTAGAAAGGATCTAACTGCATTGGAAATGTATTTATTCTTTCTGAAAGGAAGGACAACGGTGCAAAAAGCACAAAAATGATCTGCAGAAATTGACTTTTTTCTTTTAAGTTGATGACTGAAAACCATGTAGATCTTATTGTTAAGAGCGCACACTCTCAGATACAGCTTTGGCAGATTTAAAACTTTGATGAGGTCTTATATAAAAATAAACAGCGAAGAGATACCGTATACTGAAATCATTATGGACAAAATTCTGTGAAAGTCAGTAGGAATTTTACCATTGACTTGAAAGGAATCCAGACCTCATCCCTTAAGACCTTAAGAAGATTGAACAACTTGAACCCAGCCTGTTATAGGGAAGTGTAGTGAGGGACAAAGGATGGGCAGCTCATCCCTACAAACTGGAATTAAGACTGAAGCAATCAAGAAAAGGCAGATTAACTAAAACAATAGTGACTGCTACTTTGCAGCTAGAGTAGTCAAGAGCAGTAAAACCAGGTTAGGAGATTTTTAAATCTCTTTTTAAAGATCCCTTTAGTGTTTGCCTTCTATTCCTACCAGTTCCGGTGGGAGGGTGTGCGGGGACTCAGCTCCTCACTCTGCCCTTGACCATGGTTGGGCTGTTCTATGAGCAGTCAAACGAGTGAAGCTGGTTACTGGTATATCTGTGTTCTCACCCTGACATATTCGTGCTGCTGTAACACCAGTGCCTCCCATCTGCTGTGCAACCTCACGCCTCTCTGCTATATCTCTAGTTGTCCACTTAAACAAACAAACCATTTCCATGGCCTGGACACCTCCTACAGTCTCCCAACTGCACTACTGGGGGGTTTCAAGCCGTGTGGCCACCGACTGGCAAGCCCCCAGGCTGAGCAAAACAGGCCCTGGTAGGCTCAAGCTGGAGCTTCAGCCTTGGAGAAGCACAGTGTTGAGCCTCCCTGCCCTTTCTCCCGCCACCAGTTTTTACAGTACTTGTGGGAAAGCTTAACAAATGTGGGTGAAACTGGGCAATGGGCTCAGAAGCTGTGAGATGGGAACATGAGGGGTGGAGGAGAGAATGAACCAAGGGAAAAATTAGAAAGCACTGAACTAAAGTCTTTATTTTATTCCTACTTCACCCATAGCAGCTTATAACAGCAATCAAGGAACTGAAATACTGCCAACAACTAATTCCTTGTAGGCCATGGGATGTCAGGTAACGCTAGTAAAGCAAAGAAAAGGTGGAAAACTGTGCATAATCCACCCTACCTAGAACACCAGACACAATACCAGGACCAACAGAGATCTCAAATTTGTGCACAAACGACTGGTGAGACATGTCTATGAACTACACAAGTCACCAAATCATTTCTTCACATAAGGAGACAAGATATTGCAATGTGTAATGATTTGCCTAGAAATTCCCTTCCCTTACTGGCAAATCCTTACCTCTTATGTAGTGAGAAGTAACTCAAAGAAAATATCCAACTTGGAGGCTGGAGTTGTGAACTTGTAGACTTTTAGTTCCGTGTTTGCTCACTAGCATGGAGGGGATTTTGCCTGTGATTTGCATGGAGAATACAGGGCTCATTCCCTGGAAATGAGTTAGCACCTGCAGAACATTTCATTTTTTTGTCAGCACTAACAGAAATATCAGGATTTGCTGAGAAGTCCACCCTGAGCCTCCTGTGAAACATGACCCTGTGCAAACAACTGGAAGTGATGCAGAACAGCCGGCCCACAGTTATCTAGTCTCCTAATGGCCATATCTGTGTTAGCATTTGGGTTTGGAGGAGCCCTGAGGTTTTTAACCAAATTCCCCAGTCATCTCCACTTACTGTGTGTTGGTTCAGACCAAAGGATGGTTTTGGTGAGCACTGACTGGATTCCCTCCCTTATCACATCTATGGCTACTCAGAACCTCCTGACACCACTGGGGTTTGGATTTGGCTCCCCCTGTTTCAGATTTTTTTTCAGGATCTTTTTCATTTCTTGAGCAGCACAGTCCTATGGCACAGCTGGGATCAGTTCCAAGGCTGTGCACTAGAGGGCAATTACACTCGTACACGCGCGCTGGTTCATTACAATAATATTCTTGCAGTAGTGCAGAATACATTGATGCAGATATCCTCAATTACCTGCAGGATCCTGATGACTACAAATCATTCACTGCGGGCTAGCAAATGGTACTTTTAGCTGTCTCCATTGTATAAGATAGCTTTGCATTTTGAAAATTACCTGAATATCTTATTTTTATCCACCTAGGAGATGAGTCTCCTTAAATAATCCTATTTTCCACTGATATCCATTTAGATATTATTTCTTTATCCTTCTTTTTTCACTTCAATTTAAGAATGCAACATCAGTGATTATATGTCTCTATAGTCAGATATTGGAAAACAATTCAGAGTTCAAATTGATGTTTTGTTGTGTTAGATTTTATTTAAGGTTGTATGTCTTTTGGAGAGAAATATTCCCAGTTCTACACTGAGTAAAAATATATCTTCTGTAAAAGTCTGATGTAAAACCATTGAGCTCAGTGCATTTTGTTACTTAGTTCGATAAAAACAGAGAAATCCCCTAAATTTTGTTTGTTGTCATCAAGACCTCGATTAATTGTTATCTTCTACAAAAAAGATGTAATTTTTTTGTATAAGGTAACAACCACCTACTGCTTTGAAGGAGTTTGTGTGTCACCTGGTTTCTGGTGACATTGTGCCTTACTCTGTCCTGGTATTTGTTAGTGACAGCAGCTTGCAGGTGGGTGATGGGAGTGCCTTTAATGCCTGTCACTGGGAGAAACTTAAGTGAATAGAGAAGCAAAAGGGGTTGGTACAAAGCGTTGTGAGCCCTCAACAACCAAAAAATACTGGCTGGGAACAATTTGTCATGTGAATTACTGGAGGCCTCAAAGGTAAATGACAGCTGCTGGAGCTGAAGGAGGAGACAGCTGCTAATGGCAGAAAAAGGGCAGTAATGCGGTCTTCCGAGATTTGGCCAAGCAGAAGTCACTTAAGCTTTTACTGAGGCAGTGGGGACTGAAGGTAGATTAGAAGGATCTTGGATGAAATAAAAGGGAAGGAAGAAATTTCTCCTCTGTTATTATTTAAGTAAAATGCAATAGTGCCTAAAACAACCAAGATCTGCTCCAGAATCACTGGATCCATGATCCTCTCCAGAAAAGAAGGCAGACTGTTGGGCACCACACGTACACACTCTGCAGGAATTAGATCTAGAACACAAAAACAGCATCTCCTGGCCAAAGTCCTCATCTGACATACCTGTTTTCACCTGAAGATGTGAGCTAGACCATCCGTTATTCAAGGCCCAGCATACTTGCTGAGCTTCTGCTACCAGACACCGACCAAGTCCTGGGGACCACAGCACCACCCTTGGGACTTGATCTGATCCTTTCTCTGGTGCAATACTTACTTGGCGCTGACAAGGAAAATATCACGACTTTCTTCTCTGGATTCCAACTCCCCACAGCCCAGAGTTCTCCTCTGGAGATCCAACAAGACCCCTCCTAGAATCCCACTTGTCTGGTCAGAGCAGGTGTCAGAGGAACCCACTCCTGCAGCTGGCTGTTCAAAGAAGAGTGTGCAGCTTGCTGCCACTTGTCCTTGGAGAAGCAGCACCTGTGTCTGATGATAATCTGTCTTCTGAACATCATCCACCTTTCCCCTTTTTGCTTAAAAAAAAATAATGAAAAAGGTAAAGGCTGTATCAAATTCCCAGCCTGCTATTTCTACTGTTGTATTTCAACCTCTTCTCAGATTCAGGGGCAGTTTGCTTGCCAGCATTCCTCATCCTATTTAAGACTATTGGCTTATCTTTCCTCCAGAAAGATTATCCAATGAACCTATAGGGCATTTCTTTTGGATACAGGGACCCAAAACTTTGAAAACTGAGACAGGCTCCTTATTTGCAAGTGCGGTTGTTAATTCCTCTTTAGCATTCCTGTTATTGCACATTTAGAAACACAAACCACTATTCTGCTATCTCTTGATAACAGAGATCTTTCAGCTGTTTGCAAAGAACAAACTCCTTAGGTAAGACCAGGTTAGATTTTACTTCAGCTAGACTCCCTGGGTCAGGCTGCAAGGAGCATAATTGTTTATTTACGGTTACATTAGTTACCAGAGGCTCAATGGAAAGAAAAGTGAGGCGCCTTGGACAAGGAAGAGAAGATGGAACAGGACAGGGAGAAGATGTAAGAGGGGGAGAAAGGAAAAAAACTCACCCAAACCTGAAAATTCAATGAGAGATTCAACCAACTGTCAATAGATGGACTGAGACTCATATTGTGCTCCAGAAGCCTGCAAATTCCCCTGCCAGCTGCAGGTTGGTGAGTTCTTGCAGTTTGTCCTAAGGATGGAAATGGAGTGGGACAGCTCAAAAGAGGAAAAAATCCTCCATGGTTCATCATGCTGTCATTGGGGATAGGGAATGGAGGGGAGCAGAGCAGGAGAAGGACGGACTTTGCTGCACTCCAAGTAGCTCCACCTTGCTAAAAATGCACTAGTCCATAAAAATAGCCCCGAACAACCTGTGGTGAAGGGTAGTACCTTAAGTCATTCCTAAAGGTTATTAGATGGGAAATTCAAACACCAGATGCCAAAATATGCAACTTAGATCGAAATATGTCTGCTATATGGAAAGGATAAATATAAAAAGCAGAAAGGAAAAATTAAAGTGAAAGAATAAATATACTGTGTAAATATTACCATTTGGTTCCACTAACACACTAATCAATCTTCTATTTCTAACTTAAACACTATATTTCTTCTTGAGTTCAGCTTTTTTTTTGTCTGTTACTATGATTTCTAAATACCAGGGGAAGAAAAACTAAAAAGAAATGAGATGTTTGAACCCTGCAAGACCCCACAACAATTTAAAGATTATATTATGCTAAGAAATATACTCCTTCCTTTGAAAAAAAGATTGGAATGATGTACAAGGGGAAAATGTTCCTACATTTTTAATAGGAACAGTATTATATGTAAAAACTTGGCCACACAACTTTTCTATTAATTGAAACAGAATGCCACCTGGAGTTTTGTTTTCATGTTCATTAAGACCAGCATCTAACATAACATAACATAATGTACATTATATACAACACATTACAATTATATACAATTGTACTTTATATAAAAATATACAATTGTACATTATGTACAATATATGACATTGGCAGCGATGTTTTCCTCTGTCTTTTGCATTCATCACACTTTTTTCTCATTGATATCAAAACCTGTGGGTAGCAATGAAAAAATGTGTGTGCTGGTATTTTAGTGGAACATTTGCAGCAATAATACTCTACTTTGTATTACTAATATATCTCCTAAGCATAAAGAAAGACCTGAATTTTTTTTTTATGGTCCTTTACACAGAGTTTTATGCTCAGTAAAATCTGGCATGATCAAGAAGCATGTTTTGAGCACCTCTCATTTACTGCATATTAAAGAGAAAGCAAACATTTTCACAACTCTGAGGTAATGTGAAGAGCAGGGTCAGGGTTTTACCAAAATGTTTTTCCAAAGGAAGTGAAAACTAGCCGTCAAAATGTTCCCTGCTTTCAACAAGAGAGAGAGGAGAAGGAACAGAGAAAAGAGAATGACGTTAAAAATAACATCTGTATGGCCCCCAAACTAAATTATTTTACATTGGGTTTCAGTTAGGTTAACAAAGTAGGAGCTGGGAAGAAAAGCAGCTTGGTTAATGGGAAAAGTATCTAGAAATGGTTAGAATAGAATTTTCTACCTTAGGTGGAAGAAGAATTCAAAAAGCTCAATGTGCTCAAGGAAGGTACATGAGATAATCTTCCTCCCAGACTACTGAAAGGACTGACACATGAATTTGTGAGCCCTATAGAAAGGAGTAAAAATAAAAATCTATCAAGTCAGGCTGGTATTGTCTGCCTGAAAAAGAGCAAACATAACACCTGTATTTAAAACAGCAAAAAATGCCCTGGGCTAGTACAGACCAGTGGTAGCCTGACCTCAGGAGCATGTAAAGCTTTCTGGCGCACTTTAAGGGAAACAAATATCACATTTCAAGGTGTATAAATTTTTTTTTGCTATGGAGCATCCCCTTGGGTTGTGTACATGTGCAAGCAATAAAAGTGCTTGTTTACTTGAAGTAAGCAGGCAGCTCAGATCCAGAAGAGAGGCTTCTGGAGTAAACATCCTCTTTAGACCCTTCTGGGGATACTCCTTCCCCCTTCCTTATTCCGATCTTTCCCATGCTCTGAGCCCTCCTTGCTGTATTGATGTCTTCTGCCAGGACCCTATTCTGGTGCCCTCTCCTCTCCTCTCCTCTCTTCTCCCCGCTTTTGCTCAGAAAAGCAGCTGATAATGTATTTTCACATATATAACCGACATGTTACCTGGTGGGATGGGATTACCTGGGCACCTACATTTTGAGTACTATAATTTTAAAAGTTGATAGCTATCTGACATATGGGTTATGCCATGAATAATCAATGATTAGAGGTATGAAGGATAAAAATATTTGAAATGCAACACTGGTTTTTACTTTAGGAGAAATAGGTCATGCCTTCTTTTTTTATTAAGAATTTTCTTCTGTATAAAATAGACATGGTAGACCTAAGGTTTTACAAAGGTCTTTGATGTGGCAGAGTATAAGAAATAGTTAGTTCACTAGGATAAATTGAGGAACAGTCCAAGAACTGAAAGATGAATAAAGAACTGGATAACAGAAAAATGAAACTGGGTTATTCAGAGAGCTTTTGGTCTGGTTGCAAGTTATTGACAGAAATCCTTCTAGAATTAGCCTTTCAAATGATTGTATTTAATATTTTCTTTAAAGACAGGACACATCCAAAGCATCAGTCGTGTCCTGCAGAGATAATAAAGACATTTTTTGGTATAAGTGTCATGCCAAACCAGCGTGGCACACCTGCACAGCCCACTGTCTCCCGGGACAGCCGGGGAAGGAGGAGGCGAGACCCGTGAGGGAGGGCTGGCTCCAGCACGAGAGCAGACTTAGCACCGTGTTAGCCCCCCACAACCAGTACACGCAGTCGGAGAGAAGTGTGGCTGGAGCCAACTCTATCGGCTCCTGATTGATCCTCTGCTTTCTCAGGGATTTGTGTGGAGACCTTAAGTCGCATTTCCTTGTAATTGCTTCTTCTGCATGCCTCTAATTCTTACAGTTGCAAGATCTCTTTTATTCTTTTGATCTGGCATATCAGTGCATGTTGCCTTGTTCTCTTGAGATGTTGTAACAACCCAACGCGCCTTGTGGCCTTCTTGTCCAGACTCTCTCCACCTCCTGAGCAGGCATCTGCCTCTACCTTTACAGTTCTCTTACAGAGGCAGATTTTTAAAGAAAATAGCCCACCGGGTATATCAGCCTTTTAAAGTTATCTCACAGGGCACTCACAGGCAGGTGGAGGCTTTGCTGCCCCAATTCTCATAGAAAAAAGGCCTACTTTCCTATGACATATCTTCTTTCTGTGCTTCCCTTCATGGATGCCTGAGGATATTTAATGGGGTGGAGGGAGCCAGAAGTAGAGCAAGGGGTCATGGTCTTCTGTGGAAAGAAAAAAAGAAAGAAGAGAGGGAAAAACCCAGCTCTTCTAATATTTGACACTCATTAGGGCAAGCAGAAGAGCAGGTGTAGCAACAACAGGCCTGGTGTAAGGGGAGGGGACAGAGCCTTGTTCTAGCCTCCTCTGGATTAATCTATTCTCTATCCCCACTCTCCAGCCTGACTGAACTTGTCTTCAACACAGTCCCTATTCTCTTAATTGCTCCAGTTTCCCTCCTTTCTATTTTATTCCCAAGGTTTCTGCTAAGCTTTACCATTATCACCCAGACCTATTCTATCTGATCTTTCCAACACCTTATCTGATTTAATCTAAACGGTACCCAGCAAACAACCAGAGCTCACCTCCTAATTTGCCTCTGTCCATCCTCATAGCACCAATATCCCCAGCTTCCAGGTGAATGTGATGAGGGTTAGCACTTCTATGTTGAGAGATGAGCTCATTGCTGGTCTGGGAACTTTAATTCCAAAAAGCCTGAGCTCAACTAGAGTTAAGGCATTTTTGGTGGGAATGGTGGGGTTTAGATGGCTGCACAAAGGAGGTGATCATCATCAGTGTCTGAGTGAAATGCAGACATCTCAGAGAGCAAGAGGGAAGAGTTTTGTACATGTACAAAACAAGTAGCATGTGGGGTTAAGGGTCTCTGTGGAGCTGTCTCTAGCTGACTACTGAATTCAGGTGTGAAGCTGGTGCTAGGAATCTGGTGGGCAAGTTGGAGAGCAGAATTTACTGGGAGAGTGACAGAGTAGAAGTAGAATCTAGCAGTCTAAAATCTAAAATGTACTGCTAACATAAGGAGACAATGCCAGTGTGTGCGTGACCACCACTGCATGTAAGCACCGCTCGGCTTTGCTGCTGGTTTGCATTACACCCTCAGTTTGTTGAGATGTGCATGCCCCATCCCTGGTGCCCAGCAGTCTCCCCGTCCTACATGGCGGAGGCTCAGCGATGACTGCTGACGGCTGTGCCAGGCAAAGATTTGCTCCTGGTGGGAGAATCCCCCAGCTTTCTCTTTGCAATGGCTAAAGGCTCCTTTCCACAACCAGTCAAGTTTAAAGTGTTTCAAGCAAGGGCAAAGGTTTGCCCGAGCATTTTTTTCAGATAGTGGTTTTTAATTACACATTGAAGTAATTAATAATCCCATGTGATATCTTATCTAAAGCTGGCTGCAAGATTTACCCAGGAGCCAGGAGCATGAAAGAGGGTAGGAGGCGGTAGAGAGGCAGTTTTGGCTAAGGCAGGGGTGGTATGGGAAGGACTGACGGCACGATCTAGCATCCCATTGTTAGATAAACACAAAGAAATGGCCAGGGGTCTGTGCCCACTGCTGCTTTCAAATCACTGAAACATCTCCTGGCTATCCCCAAATACCTCACCATTTAAACCCAGCAGCTTCCCTCCTCCATCCCCTTCCCTAACACGTATAAATTATTCTCAACAGTAGAAATCACAGATACATTTTTTCAGTAATAGCAGTGAAAATTCCCTTCCCCCCCTTTCCTATAAAGAAAATACCAGAACTTCAAACCTACAATTGGGAGCTTATAATAGGAGGCTATTAGCGCGACGCTAAATTTGGGATATTTCAGAGAAGAAGTACATTGTTATGTCTGTTGCTTGATTCGTGGCACATGTACAGTTGCAGTTCATTTCCCTGGAGCTGGAAGAGAGGTCTGCACAAAATGCCGCGATAAATTTTACAGCAGATACTAATATGCAGAAGGGGATGGTTTAAAAACAACAAGCCATCACTTCTAATCAAAGCTTGACACGTGTTCAGTTTTCTGAAATCAAAGAGAAAGGCGAGACTGGTTATTCATTGCAGAATCCGGTCATATTTATTTGCATCCGCGTATTTGAAAATTTGAGTTTACATTTTTAAAGCTAAATAAAGTTGGCTTGTGACACTCATATTGTATCTATTACATATTTCACTTCAAAACCTCATCTCTCCTAAAGCCTCTTCAGTGTGCTTGAAGTAGCACAGCAAAAGAAAAGGAATTTTCAATTTAACTAGAGCACTGACATTCTGTTACACAATTCGATCTTGTCTATTTACCTGCTCTTAAAAAACACAAGACACTAAAAAAAAAAAAAAAAAAAAGCTGAATGCATCCAGCCAGCAGTGCCATAGGTGTCTGAATGCATCTGTAGCTTCCCTCTCACTCATCAGTGTAATTGTTGTCATGTTATTCCATTTTTTGATTAGGCTGGTCCGCCAAGCTCCCAGCTTTTTCTGGCCAAACGTTCTTCTGCTGGTTGTCATGGTGACTGCATTGTTAGCGGGGAGAAAGGCTCTGTTGTCTGGCATTGTTCTGTTGTGCTTTAGGTAATGCACGAGGCATCACAAGTGAAGTGGATGGACCTTTTTTGCTCGGCATCATTGCCGAGTATTGAAAATCTCACATAAAAAAGGAGCAAATAGGCCCTGACCAAAGAAATAACCAAGTTCTTTTTCTTTTTCTTTTTTTTTTTTTTAAAAGAAAGCACGCATTATTATAAAGAGGTAAAACAGCACTGACGATTAACTGAATAATCTAAGGAAATGCTATAGAAATTATATTTATTACAAGAACAATTGCCGTGATCTGAATGTTACTACACAATGCTAACCATTTGGCAATTTAGCTTGAATATAGTTTTTAACTATGCATTGATTTCTCTCCAGCTTGCAATGTCATTTAACCCTGGATTCTACTTAGCTTAAAACACTACACTTTAGGAGGTGAATGCAATAATTCAGTTTTTAAAATTTAATCTATGAAAGTCTGCCTTCTCAAGTAAGCTACCGTAGTTAGTTTATTACTTTTTATATCACTGTCAGAGTATGTAATCACTGATTTTTCTTTTTTTCTCCAAGACATGAGGTTTTACTCCAATATTAATTAAACTGTCCGAAAAAGTATTAAAACATCAGGCACTATTCACAGGTTTGACTTTGACATTCAGACAATTTCTGTTAGAGACATCTCAGGAAAATTAGGGGAGAAGCCTGAGAAAGTTTTTTGAAGACCTTTACCATATTTAAATGGATTGTCAGACAAGATATGGGCTTTAAATTGTGATCAATTAACAATTTTTCAATAGCAATTTACACTTTGAAGATAAAAAGCAAACCTAATGTAAATTGCAACTGCTTTAAAATGATCAATAGTATAGAGTTTGAGAGTCTGATTTCCAGCCTGTGTTCAAATTCATCTGCTGATCCCATTAGGGGAAGCCAGCAGGGTACCAGCATTTCTCTCCTGTCATTCCAGGGGGAAAAACACCTTTCAGCAGAACCTGTCACTGGATGTCACCAAAGTTCCATGGATTTGCAGGCAAAACAGCACTAATTTATCAATAAAACTCAAGACTCTTAAAGAAAACAAGCAAAAATGAGTATTGGAGGTAACCCAGCTTACCTCTAAAGCTGGCAGGGCCAGAACCTGCACTCAGACAGCTATGGATGCGCTCACCATCTGCGGTGGAGCCACTGGGGTGCGTGTGCCGTGGCTTTGAACTGCCCAATATCCCACGCATGTGGAGTCAGGAGAGATTTTGACTGCTGGCACAGGTGATGGCTGTTCTGAAAAACCTCACAGAGCAGCTTGAATTGGGTGGTAGTACCTGCTAACATCAATTTCCCCCACTCATATCTGTAAAATGAGAATGACATTTTACCTTTTCCTCCTTATTTAGTCAGAATTGTTTGTGTGGACTGTTTATTGAGCCCAGCAAGGCTGGGACGATCCCGTACCCCGTGTGTCTCCTGCACTGGGGACTGCTGGTGGCACACACTTAGCATCTGAAAGAAGTTTTTGCCCCTTGGGTGCTCAGCACCTCCACGTGTCAGATTGGGAATCTAAAACCAAAAAGTAGGCAACGTTGGTTTCTTTGCAGGGGAACCGATACAAGCACATAATCCAAGGAGCACATTGTTGACTAATGTCCAAATAATTTGGGTGCAGATGGAAAAAAAAAATTCGCCATGTATATGAAACTTTTTAATAACTATTATGTGTAACAGAGAAATGGTTTGTCCTTTGGGAAAAAAAGATTGTCCTGTCATGGAGAGTCTGTGTGCTTTTAAAGCTTAAGAGTGGGGACTTCAAAATAACGTCATTACCTGGGCATCTGTGCCACAATGACTTCCCGTGGGCATTACATCCCCAAATCCCTTCTCATTTCTAGTTTTCTCAGAAATTTCTAATTTTCTCAGAAGTTACTGTTAAAATCTAGAGAAATTGCTCGTCTTCATATAGTCTGCCAAGGGACATTGAAGTGCAGTGACTCTCTTACTTAGAGTTCACCTTGGACTCCAGCTGGTCCCACATTTTGCTGTGATCCTGCCTCCCCGTGCTCCTTTGCTGCGAGGTGCTCCGGCCACGGGCCCGGCACCTCCGGCGGAGAGCGTGTGCACAAACACCTCCGAGGCTGGTTAGTAAATCAGGATTTATCACGCTCGCATACATGCACACAGATTATTTGCTCACATGGCAGAGGCAGGTCTGCGCACAGCCTTGCAGCAGCTAATGCCAGCCTCGTCTATGGCAGAGGTATAATTCCTGCTAAATTCCTAATTCTCTTTTAATTCTATGAAATTACTATATAGCCCTGTTCATTTTACCCTTATTAAATTCAGGAGAGCTTTTCCATAAGGGATAGCTTCAGAAACATTAAAATAGGACAATTGCTGTTTTTTGGAGAGCTCTATTGCAAGTGTATTGCCTTCTCAGCTGGAAAGGATGATTACTGATGTCTGAAAAAGGTACTTACAGCTTAGTACACAGTAAACATGTATTCTGTTTTTCTTTTGCTCTGTTAAACAATATAATACATAGCAAAAATCTACAGAAATAGCAATCAAAACAGACACACTTTAAGAAGAATCCCAATGCTTCTTAATTTGTACTTCATTCCTCCCATCAGCATTTCCACCCGCATTCATCACTGAATATTCATTCCTGAAAAAAAGGGCCCCCAGCCCCTCTCCGGTTTGGGAGAGCCGAGCTCCCCCCCAGCCCCCTTTCCCCTGCCTGATGCGCTGAGAGCTCCCCCTCCTGTTACAGCCAACCTTAACTGCAGTTGACAGATTAATATTATTACCTCGTTTTAATTAATTCCTCTCCTCAATTCAAAAAAAAGCACATCTGGTGCTTTTCAGAGCCAGACAAAGCTTCTTTCCTCCCATCCTCTCCTGAACATCAATTAATAACTTGGCAACAAAAAGAAAATAAGAGTTTGTTCTGCATACCTAACCATCACAAGTGACAGAGAGAGAGAAAAGGGACTTGCTCCAGACAGAACTGCCAAATCTTCTGTCTTTCTGCACCTCAGCAGGGCTTATTCGGCCAAGACACCGTGGCACAGCTACTGTGGTTATGCAGTTTCCAGACCAGGGTTGTCTCACGTCTCTTGAAGTGCACAAAAAGTAACGTGTAACTCTTTAAACCCCCCCAGGCAGGTGGGGAACAGTTGGTGCCCATGCAACTGCTCAAACCCAAAATGTGATTTCGGCCCTTGCCGCCAACATTGCATCTCTCAAACCCACAGTTCAACTTCTAAATAAGAGTGACTCCCCTTCCAGAATTTCTAAAATCTCTCCTAATACAAGCAGAAAACACACAGCGTCCTGAGACCCACAGTCCTATATGGCTCTGTGCTCTGCAAACTTAATGCAGTGACCAGTGGGGTTGAAGATGATGAGGATGAAGACCACTTGCCAATTTTCTTTGACTAGAGATATGAAAATAAAGTTCAAAGGAGACTTTTTAATAAAAAAACCTGAGGACAGACTTTAGCATACAAACGGACAAGAGATTGTCACAACCATTTACACAACATTAAAAGATCCAGGACTAAACTCTGGCTCTCTGGGTATGTTCTCACTGGCCCAGGATCTCCCACAAGGCCAGATCTGCAGGCCAAGGGAACAGCAAGCCCATAGGAGCAGGCAGAGTTGAGCCCAGGAGGTGCCCAGCCAGCTGGCAGGATGGGTTGGCTGGCATGGGCCATGCACCGAGTGGGGAGCCACTGGTGCTCTGCAGGCAGCAGGGCTGGTGGTCGTCACAGCCTGTTCACCTCCGAGCCACCCCCTTGGAGGTACACTCAAACAAGGCTTGACGTGTGCCATTGCATTTTGTGTGTGAATGGTTCCTGTTTCCTGACCTGATCTCAAGAAAGTTAATGATGCCAGAAAAAAACACATGAAACTCTTCAGGATGATACGCATCTGTGCTAAACAAGTAATGTCACTGGCGCCTTGGGAGTCAAAACCAAACGTGAGATAAGAATTAAAGGGATAATTTATTTGTTTTCAGAAAGGGAACTGGTGCCATATTGTTCCATTTTTGTCTACAAGCAACTCCGGGACCTCACTTCTGTTCTCGCTGGAGAGACAGGTTTTGAAGTTGCTGTCCAAACTGACTTTTTTCTTTTAAACCTGACGTTATTGCAAACTCAGTAATTCAGATCCATGGCTTTCTTGGGAGCTTGGCTTTCCCTTAGAATTTCTCTCTGATGATGCCTTTGTCCCAGCTTTGTAGCAGCTACTTTCTTCCTTTCTGTTTCCATTTTATTCTATCTCCTTTTTATTTTCCCCCCCAAAATTCAGAGTGTGGATCACTCTTGTATGATTTCAGCTACAGTTCCAAACTGAAATGCTTCCTGGCAAGCCAAATTTTTATGCCAAATACCCTGTGGCTATTCCTGATAGTGCTGGGTACATGAACAGCTACATATTTTAAAAACCAAACCAGACATCAGAATGAGATGAAAAATGTATTTATGTACATTTTATACCAAACACAAACATATATTTTACATCACATGGGAAAATGTCTTCTCAGAGGGTGGAATTTTACTAGACATGAGGTGAATTTCATTACAACTAAACCAGCTCCAGAAAAAAAAGGGGGAAAAAATAGCTAGCTGCTGATAAACATAGATTTTAAAAGTGTAAAAATTAATTCAGCTGTACCAAAACATGAGATTCAGCAAATTAGAAGTACACCCACTCTCAAAACTTGCTTTAAAATTGTTATTTTATTTTTATGATAGAACTGACTGTCACACAGAACAATATAGGGAAGGGAGCTGTGTTAGCTAATCTGCCGTAATCCTTTCAACTCTTTGAAAGAACAACAAGCGGTTGATAAGCGGGGTCAGGCTGGGTCAGGATTTTGATAGGAGACATCTAAGGAATGCCTAGGTGCTTCAGGAAGGGGATGTGGGTGATTTAGCAAGCTGGCTAAATCAGCAAGCTTGCTCTCTCCTCCATTTTGGTAATGAGCACACGGAGCAGCCCATGTGCTGCAGAAGGGGTAACCTTTTGGGGGAGGTAGGTGTAATAACAGAAATCCCAATCGAGGCATTATTTTACCCTTTTATCAGGCAGTGGCTTTAACTAACACCAGCTCAGGTAAGTACATTTTGCCTTGCTGGCTGCTGGATAAACTCTTTCCAACATCAAGTCCTAAAATTCGCAGCGTGTTGTCAGGTGCGGTTAAGCCCCGCCACAAACCATGTTGCCAACCCGTTACCTCGAATCGCTTCTCTCCTACATGCTTTGGACATATTAAAAATATATTTCTGCAAAGTGCATATAAATTGCAGGAATACCAGCTGCACCCATTACAGCTATCGCCCGTATCTATTCTAGTGTTGGTTTTAACAGCTGATTATATCTACAATCACCAAGAAATGGATGATATGCAATATCAGTAAATATTTTTAATTCAACCACCACGAAGTTCTCATCTGAACCAGAAAAACAAATGAGATAAAATGATTTTAGAAGTACGTACCTTGCACTTCTGAAATATTATACAGGCTGTGCTGGCAAAAACAACCGCCCTCCAAGAAAATATTTCATTGAAAAGTCAGTATCTGTGGGTTACTGAAAGACATGTAGCAGTTTCAATGAAAAGAGTAAAAGCCTCTCTCTCAGACCTCATTTCATGCTTTTTTGTTTCCACTGAGCATATTTTAAGAACTAATCAGCCTTATAAAAGGTACCACTGTTAATCTACTGTTTGTCTTCGTCTTCACTGCAGCTGCTTAGTAGATAGAGAGCAAACAAAACCAGAATTAAGGTCATTCCATTTAAATCCTTCAGAGTGGAAGACAAGGACTAAATTATTGCTGAGAATTACATGAAGGAAAAGGCCAGGATAAGATAACTATTGTTTATTATTTGCCAGACCCATAGTGGCACTGCATTTACATATTTGTGAAGGGATTACATTAACATTTTATGAGATTAATTGGTAGCATGGGGAGATTCTCTGATATACTGTCTACACAACTTAAATATATGCTCCTGTGCTTTCACAGACTGTATGCAGTACGTACGGCTGGTGAGAAATAACCCAAACCGACCAGCTACCGATCAGTTGTCATGCATGAAATGTACTGACATTTTTTCACATAAATAAAATATAAAGGGCATTATTACATTACATCATATGGCACAGGTCTGAATCGTTCAGGACCGTAGTAAAGACCTTAATGGATGACTTTGCTTTCCTTCACGAGACATCTTAAACCTGTATTTTCACGTCTTTAAGGCAGAAGGAGCAATAGCACAAAAGATCTCTTTTATGCTAATAACAGGAAATCATTTCACAGTAGTCAAATATGAGTAGAAAATGAGTGGTCAAATGAGTAGAAAATCTTTTGGCCATCAAAAACCCACAAGCTTTTCCTTCAAATTAGGAAATATTCCCTGGGAGCTACTCTATAAATAATACATGGTGGGTTTTAGTGTAATCTTTAGTATGAGAACATGCTTTCTTTAGAGCCAACAGTAATACCACTTCAAGAAGGAAATGCTGTGTGAAGAGAGGATCTTGCAGCTCTCTCCCACTTTAAAATCAAGTACGTTGGCTCCACAGTATCTCCAGCCCCCAGGAGCCTGATGGCTACAAGGAATGAGTCAGCTCCACCACTCCGACCTCTCAAGTGGCGGAGAGGTATGTCCCGGTTTAGTACCCGCCACTGGCTCAGGCTTCCTGCACTCAGCCTCCATGAGACTTGCTCGACACCGAGGCTGGTCAGAAATGAAATATTGGCATCAGGTATCCACAAAGAAAACAAAGGGAAGGGGGTGATTCGGATGGTTGAAGGAGGACCCCCGCCTATGCGTGAGGCAGGTGTGGGACGAGATGCTCACGGCGTTGTGATCCGAGCTGGGGAAAGCTGCCTGCTCTAGCGAGAGGGGGAACTGCTCACACCAATGCAAAGTTTTATCCCTCTTTTCTCAAGCAACAATTTCGATAGGAGATAAATCTCAAACACCAAATCACTGCCGATTTACAGATAGCCAGAAAATAATCCTCCTTTCTTCCATCCCTTCTTCCCTCCCTCTTTTTCCCTCACTACATGCAGAGATTTTTTTTGCTTATGCTGTTTCATATGATCTCCCAAACCTCCTTCACCCAGCCTGATTTCACCATCCATGCCAAGTTGGGAAGTGAAGGGCATTTAACCACAGCCATTTGTTGCTTGGTGCGGCTGGGCTCTGTGTGAGGCGACATGGAGGGGGGGGCCCAAAGCAGAGACGTGACCCCCCCAGGGGACCAGGGTGTAACCAAGGCATTAGGACTCGCTGTGTTTGCAGGCTGCACGAGCAATCCCTTCAGCTTGTTAGGAAGCAACGAAGCTTTGCAAGGGAGGTTTGCCTTGGCCCCTCAGGTAGCTTAGGAGCACACCAATTCAACTGGACCATGCTCTTTTGGTCGCATCCCTTCTTCTCACAATTCACCTGCGTACGTTTAATTTTACACGTCTCTCCTGGGCTGCAATATCAGCAAGCGGATGAATTGCAACAGAAGATGAAAAGTAAGTGGATCATAAATCTTTCAGGTGTTAATAAATCACTGGCATCAGTGGAATTTCCAGGAATACCCGCAAATTGAAAATTCAGGGTGGAGCAAGAACAAACCCATATTTTTTCTCCCTTCTTTAAAGATTACAAAATGGAAAATACGGCTTTATGTTCTACTCTTCTCTGTGGAATAAACCTAACCTATATTTGTGCTCCCCCTGCAAAACACTCCTTATTTATCTGTTGAGGACATACACAGCTTTAGTGTCATAGTGCTAAGGACTTCCACTAAGGAAATAATGGCTCTATATGATAAACTATTGGGTCTAATAAGGCTGAAGATAACAGTCATTACTAGAGCCATTGAAGAAACACATAAAAAATCTAAAATTGGCAGAGGTGACATCTGCAAATAACGTCACTTGCATTCTTACATCTCTGAAAGATATTTTGAAACACACGAAAACGTCACTAACATAATTCACCACAGAAATGTTGAAAGAATGATAGGACTATACAAAACCCAGCTAGAATACATAATGGCAGGAGAATATTTTTCTTTATGTGCATATACAAACGCAGAAAAACCCCCAAACTTCTGAGCCACATGTTGAAAGCAGTCTGAATGTATCTTAATGCAACCTCCCTCCCCCCCCCAAATCCCACTCTATTTTTTAGAATATTGGAAACCTAACTTTAGCTCAGGATTTAACACCCGCTATATCTGAAAATGCATGAGCACATGTCTTTATTTTCTTGTATGTACATAAGGCCAGAAATCCTTTCCCTCTCATTCCCTGTTCTTTCCAAGAGATGCTGCTACTGTCTTTATTGTTTATTGTTATAATCACCTGCAAGCATGACATTTGTGTGCCATTTCAAGTACTAAAATAGTAAGGAGACACCAAGCTCTGGGCTCTTCCTCTGCCTACAGCTGACCTGGTGGGCCAGGAAGGAGTCAGGCTGGAGATCAACAAAAAGTCCTAACAGAGAGAGAGGTGCAAATGGAGAAAGGCACTGTTGATTCTAGCCCTAATTTGTTGGAAAGCATTACTCAGGAAACAAATCACCAGCAGCTGTATGGCATCTCATGCATTACGTGCATTTCTGTCAGCAAGGCACTGGCTGTGCTGGCAGCTGCCAGAACCTCGAGGCTTGAACTTTAATTCTCAGATGATAGTGTACTAAGTCTATAGCATATAGATTAACAGCAAACTTGGAAAATATATGTAACACGACACAAAAGCTGGTTGCCCAGTTTGATGACATTTAAAAAAAATATATTATACGGCAACAAAATCATAAGTGGCTTGATGTATCAGTCATAAAACACTCCATCGTGTCGCACCAAAGCTGATCAAGCAGTTGGGATAAAAAAGAAAAGGCAGAAAAGGATTGTATTCAGCTTATGATTACAGCCAAGGAACTAAAAAGTGATTTATTTGTAAAAGTTAGTCTCTTGAAAGGAAGCTTCATAGTGGTTGAATTAAATAATTTATCTAACGTAAAGAAGGCATTATACTTGCAACATGTAAATATTGACTGACTTAGCTAATGAGTGGTTGTGTATAAACAGCCTCCTTTTTTATTTCAACTGGAGTCTAGAGCAGACAGCTTTGTATATTTTACAGTCTCTTGTACCTGAGCCAACAACTGATAGTGCAGGAGATCAAAGCCTCGATACAGAGATGCCAGCAATTTGTGTATAAATGTGCTCCTTAAAAAGCGATAAGAGCACAAAAGAAGTTTTAAGATACTTTCACCATGATTTAGATGGTAAATAGCTAATTACTCTGATGAGCTGTGTTAAAGTTGTACCTAATTCTAAAGATGTAGGTAGGTAGAAGTTCAAAAAATGCTTTCTGGTTTTTTTTCCACAAGATTTGTAAATGAGAAAATATTTTACATTAAAAACAGCCACAACTTCCATTCTCAACAGGAATATTTCATTTAAGTCCTTAATTATTTCCTCAGATTTTATGTAATGGGCTAGGACATCATTTTGTCTGCATAATTTACCTGAGCTATTTAAGGAGAAGAGTAAAGAAAAATGCCTTCAATGGCCATAAGATGCTCACTAGTAACATCTGCTCAATTAAAGTCATTATTAACACATTAAAGTCATTTTCAACACATGGAGTGATAACATTCAGTCCAAGACTCAAGCTTCTTCATGGTTTCTATTATACCACCTAATTTACAAGCTGGCTGAGCGTGTTGTTATGCCTCCGTAAATCACTGTGTAAAGAAATGTCAGTTAAAACTATAAAAGCAGTAAGATATATTTTACAGCCAGCAAGCTGGAACTGTAGAACTATAGGCAGTATTGCACTACAATGCCTTCAATAATTTGAAAAACTCTATGAATTACACTTTGATTGCTATATATTACTTAAGGGGTTAAATTGTGGGCACAAGTATTTTCTACTCGTATAAAAAAGTACTTGGCTTCTTCACTTTTTATTATGCAATAAAAGACAACAAGTCAGAAGTACAAATGTAGCACTCACTACAGCTCTTAGAAACGAACATTATAACCCTCTCTCTTGACTTGTTTTCTCACACTGTACCAACAAAATTGGCTAGAACAAAAGGGAAAGGTGAATAACATCTGAACAACAGACACTTAGTTACTGCTGTGTAGTGCCAGGAGGCACACAGGCTGGAGAGGAACCACCAGAGAAAGGCACCTCTCCATGCAGATGTATATTAAAAAAACCCCCCAAACTAGAAAAAGTGGCATCTTGCACTAACTCTGCTCAGTTACAAAGAACGCAAGGCAACAGTCTACCCAGCCCACAGGAGAGTTCAGGGGAGGCTTATGTCTGAATGAGTTCTGGGGTGATTTTTAGTCTGGGGGCTTTTTTTAACAGTGCGCTCCATATCATGTAGCTAACTGTTCTTGCTCTGTAGGATCAGCCTGGGTGCCAGAGGCAGCTGGGGGGTGACAGCCAGCCTGGATGCGCAATGCTGTTGGCAAAGGCAAAGAGCCCTGGCTGCAGGAACTCAGCAGAGGACCAGGCAGGGGTGAGGAGTCCAGGTTCTGCCTGTGTATGGCTGCATGTATGTGCACACATGTGTGTGTCTGCAGAGCAGTGCGAAGGGTGTGCTGTAGTGTCTGGAAACACACCCCACACCAGCTTTACTCCAACGAGCTCCGGCAACGAAAGCAGGGTGAGTATGCAATCCAGCAAGCAGAGCACACCCCGGACCCCAGCAATCTGGGCAGCGGCCTCTGCAGAAGCCAGTGTTCTATCTCCTGCTGCCATCGCACCCTCAACTCCAGTGCAGATGCATCCTCTGTGGCGGCAGGTTCCCAAGCGTAGGCAGAAAGCTACAACACCGCACTGGCTGCCTCTTGCTTGGCTCACGCCTCTCCACTTCCTCTGTGCTTTGGGGGAAATCTGAACACAGACTTTTCTCCACAGCCATGGCTTATTTTATCTAAATGTAACAACACAGCCTAGAAAACGTAAATATTTTTTCCCCATTTACTTTAATTCAAAATGTTGGAGTAATTAGAAATAAATATCGAGTGGGTACAAATCCCTTTACTGCTGTATCTATACATAGCTGTGCTCATTCTTACTGTACTGCAGTACAATCCCAGGCCAGCGATAAGTGAGAAATTAAATAAACAGTATCAATCATAAAACTAACAGTAAGGCAGAATGGGGTTTTGCTGCCAGTTAAATCTAGCTTTGACCTGAGAGGGTGATGCTGGTAAGACACCCTGAGATTTCCAGGCAGAAAGCACCGTAACAGGACCAGGCGCGAGCCCCTGCTGTTGCTGCTACAGGACTATTTTCTGGCACTTGCCAAGGGAAGATGAAGGCCTGATGAAAATGGGGGAATGGGATGGGGACCTCATACGGCAGCATGGGTACCACAACAGGGATGTGGGATGCTTTCCACAGCCAAGGGATGTACCCCTGCTGGGAAGACAGGTTTCACACAGCAGCCTGAGGTCAAAGCAGTGTGCAGTCTCTGGCTGCGACACAGAAAAATCAAGCCTGACACTGAGCGCTGATCCAAGGCAGGGGTTTTGTTCTTCCCTGCCACAGCCGCAGGGAGAGGCTTTACCCCATCCTCTGCCACCAGTTCCCATTCCCTCTTCCTCTGCCTGAGCCCGGCTCTGGGAACGTGCGTGGTGCTGGTGCTGCCGCAGTAGCAATGCACACAATTCACGAGCGCACAACCCCCTGCCCCCCAAACACACCGAGTCTCTCCTGCGGCAGCAAGGTGAGGATTTTTTTATTTTACATGGCCTGTCTCTTTGTTTCTTTTGGAAGCCCTCCATTTCTTGGGGAGAGTTGGAATGTCCTTTGTTCCTCTTGAAGAGGAAAGGAGACCCAATGGGTTTAAAGTAATGACAGTTATACAACAAAAAAGAAATCAATTTATTAATGTCTCAGATTCAGGGTATATTCAGTCCTTGGCCTCTGCAGTGCCTGCACACTCAGATGCACTTAGAAAATCCACCAATAAAATAAAAGTGAATAATAGATGCAGGTCTAACATTTCTTATTGGACTTTCTAGTCAAACTGAAAAGGAGTGGACACAAGACCTGGGACATAAATAAAAGATGTGCATTCTCCTGACTCAAAAGTGGATGCGTGGCAGTAAAAAAGGGATGGTAGATATGTCCTAGAGCAAAAGACTGGATATGTTGGATTTATTTAGCTAACTACAGGGGGTAGATTCTAAGGGGTAACTTCATCACAGTCTGCAAGTGTCTGTGTAGGACTCAAAAATGTAATAAAGGTCTCTGCAGTCTGCCAAGGAAAGGTACAATAAGCTCCAACTGCTGGAATTCAGACAAGGCAAATTCAAGCTTGAAATGAGGTATGGCACTTTCCTAATGATGCTAATTAGTCACTGAAACACTTTGCTGAGGACAGTGATGGCTCTCCAGGAATTATAAAAGCAAGTTTAACTGTGCTTTCTTGGGAACATGCTCCGTTTCCAACTCGGTGCTGTTCAGAGGAGCCCTACAGCAGCTCTGTGCTATGCAGGCGGGATTTCTAATTGTAGGTCCTATGACAACAGCCTGGCACATCCTTCTTTTCACCTGGCACATTGTAGGAGGACACAGGGGCATGATGCAGCTGCACACACATTATAAACCCTGTACTCCATGTCTCCTAGATTCAAGGACTATAAATCAGAAGGAACCATGTCTCCAGTTGAGGGTTCCTTCTACATGGGAAAGAAAACCTAAAAGAAGCTGTCTCTCTTTTCTGTAGTACTGTGCCATGTGGTGAATGCAGTTGTGCAAGTAATTTTCAAGCAAGCGTAAATGGTCACTTACAGTGCTGAATACTGTCAACATGAATCTGATTGTCTCCTACATCTCCTATATCTCCTACACCTCCTCCATCTCACTACAGGTTTCTGGAGGGTACTTGGAAAAATGCTGGTGCTTGGGTACTGAATTTTGTAGTATTTCTAGAAATCACCCAAACCCCAGTTTTCCTGGCATTATTTTCCCATTGTCAATATTTGATCACTTTCTTTTACCCCTATCATGAACTATTGCTACCTAGAAGCAGCAGCAGTTTTCATTCATCATTGCAATGTCCTCTGAGACCCCTGACATCCAGTACCTTTCTCATTTATATTGATGATGTGCAGGCTCTTTCCTGGCTATTTATGGTCCAGGGATGACATTTGTTACACACAGATTCATGTTTTAGCGGATTTTAAAACCAGCTCATGAAGTACTGCTACCTCTGTAACCCAGTGAATGTCCTATGGAAATAGGTGGAAATGCTAGGCTCTGTGAGTTCCCCCACTTCCCTGTATTTAGATCTTGCCAACCTAGATAAATAAAATGTCTTCTCGTAGCAGATCACCCAGAGCTGGATTTATCACCAACTACGATTTAGCAACCAAACTATTTATTGTTTTAACACAGGATGGCAAAACCACAATAAATTTGTGAAAACTAAACAAACTATACTTTCAGAAAATTCTCATAAGTTTTCAATCGTTTTTCTTACCTGTTCTAGCACCTTAGAAGCTCCTGATACTGGCTAATTATTCTCCAAAGTTTGGCAGTCAAGCCTTGGAAATTTCTCAAAGTTGTATATTTCCTGTTCCTTACTGCTTAAGAACATTACCAGGGCTATTGCAAGCAGGTTCCCAAGAAAAATGCTCCTTCCACCCCCTGTCTTCCTGTTCATCAATATCTCATTTTCTGTGGTTGGTCTTGGGAAATCATATGGCCATGCAGAGGCTTAAGTCATCCCAAATCATTTCTCCACCCTCAAGGTACCTGGCTTCACATTTTTTAGCTGCGTAGATATCTATCAGTAGATTCCTGTTCTTGAGATGTAAAGACAGAGTGGCCAAACTTTGAATTAGAGAGCAGTTGTTAATCACACATATGTTCAACACTGCACAAAAAATATTTAAAACATCCGCTGATGATGAAGGCAAGTGAGGTACGTGGTTTGGGGTCTTTCCCTCTCCTCTCCTGTTTGTTAAAGGGACGTGAACACCGCATCTGTGCTGCAGTGACCCGCTCCCTGTGTCCCTCCTGTGCCCCCAGCTGATCACCCTGCAGCCACCCTCGCTTCCTCATGGACCCCTCCACAGCAAACTTCCCAGGTCCTTCCAAGAAGAAATCCCAGCAGTGCTCATGGCACGTGCAGCTCCGTGTCTGCGCCCCACACAGACTGAGCCTGGGGGTGCTCCCAGGGGAGGCGGAGGAGGGAGCGCGGGCATGAGCACCTCTGCGCCCGTGGCTGAAGGGCCAGGGGCTGCTCCTGTCCTTGAACGGTCCTTCGCATCCAAAGAAGGTAAGCCTGTAACACTTGAAAATCTGCTCTCTTAAAAAGACTGAAATGATTTATTGCTTGGCAGACAATTACAGTTTATGCAGATTGAACGCCAGAAGGTGTTTCTGCTAGGATTTCACCATTATCTGACATTTTCCAATGTCTGTAGATTTGATGATGTGGTCGAGTTACATTAGCTTTGAAATTACTGACCTGTTCATTACACAGGTAGTAATTTACATCCCCTGCTAATTCACAGAGGCCAAGCTTTCTCTCACTTTCAATTTCTCAATAATATGGAATCAAGCCAAAGCTAACTTTGCCTTCTGATCCTGATCCCGCGTCTTACTAGTCCTAGAAAGAGTTGTTCCTGAAACTATCATGCACTTATATGGGGGGCTAATATCCCATTTTTCTTTAACAGTTTTTCTATTGAAAAGCCTATTCACACTTTTGGACACTGCACATTCAAGCAATAAAATATAGGTGCATCTATATTAGATATTGGGTGATAATATTTCTTTCTGAGCACCTGAGCAGCTGATCTGTTTCTGCATGTATATCTATAGGTCTCACTGCATGAGAGACAAGGCGGGTAACACCAAAATTAGTATAATCGTCTCATAATAAACACCTTAAGGATCTTGTGCACATCACCGCTACCAAGGGAGTCTCCCATTCCTTTCAGGGGAGTTGGTTAAGACTTAAAGTAGCTGTTGGTTTTTTGGGTAGCAAATTGATGTTTTTTTAAATGATTCTTTCACATACAGATATTCTAACTCAAAAATCCCCAACTCAAGCTGTGGCATCCCATTTAGTAATAACAATAAGGATTTCTAATCTGGTGATATGTAATGACTAGATTTGGGGTAGATTCCATTGCAGTGGACATGGTAGAAGAAGGCTAGAGCCTTCTGATATTTCTTGCCAGAGTGCCCTAATAAATTTTTGTGTGTCCTTCACAGTCTTAATAATTTTACTTTAAATTTCTATGTTGTTCCCACAGAAATGATGAAGTGTCATATTGGTCCACTTTAGATCCCACACTATCCTGTAGCACCAGATCCACAACTCTTAACTCTTTAATTAATTTAATATTTACACATTACTGCAAGAAATCTGCCCAAACGCTAAAGTAATAGTAAGAGCAAAACTCTATTCAGTGGCAGACAAATAGATCAGACGGTGAGGTCAGGCATGGCCCGCACACTATTGTAAGCACTTTCCAATTAGGGAGACAGAAAGTGCCCAGGTGACACGAAGGGCGAGTGGAAACGAAATCAATAGCCAGCTTCTCCACCCGGTCATAACCAACCAGTTGGCTATATATCTCCAGCCAACTAGACTCTCCAAAGAGTTACTTTAAAAAGAGCTTGAAGATTATTTTTTTTCATACCATTACTCTCGCTACCTATAAATTAGGTATTTGAAGTGCACATGTTCTTCCAGCATATCCAAGCATTAGTTATCCTTTTAATTATACTTCACCAAAAGGAGAGAAGTAAAATCTCTCTTTCATCATCCAGCCTGAGACTGCAGAGATCGAGAGTCAGAGGAAAAATGAAATAGATGGCTCGTACTATAACACCTTCAGTTACTGCACCTAATAAGTATTATTACTCCAGCACCAAATAGGGGATATGAAAAGGAGATTTAAAAGCACCCTTTAAAATTTAAGAACACTAAATTAACCCTGAAGATTTGCAGAAGGTGAATTTCCATATTATTATGGCATTCTGTGAGTTGTCAGTAGTCCTAGCAATTGGAATACTCACATAATTGCCTGGGAAATAGATGTCTCTTTTGTAATTTTCCTGAAAAATTAAAGGAAGAAATAATCAAAGATCATTAGAAAATTCAAACTAAACACTGATGTTAATTTTAAAATTTCTAACCACAGTGAAAGATGCTCTGCTTTTATTGTGTAAAGTGTAGAAGCAACATACAATGGTTTGACATTTTAAAATAAATATTTTCAAAGAAAAATGCTAAAAATATCTCTTTTCTATATTTACATGTCCAATTCAACCCTAGATAACCACTAAAACATAAATTCCGATTGCAATCCGGTTACAATGCACACCAAGCACAAAAGCCTTCTAATGATCTTTGATTAGTTCTTTATTAAATTCATCAAGGGAGCAAAGAAAATTTAATAATCTTCACCATTTGTCATCTTTCTGATTACAGTTTTGATTAGAACTTTCAGCTTTTATTTTCTTCTTTTCTAGTCATTGCTATTACTGTGATAGTGCTTCTTTCCTCTCGTTTAAGAAGAATGAGATAGGGCAAAATGAAACAAATTTGTAATTCTGGATATGTATTTAACTAGATGTGCTCATGCCCTGAAAAAGTGTAGCTAAGAATATGAGATCTTAAAAATGTGGAACGGCCCTTAATGGAACATCTCCACATTCATAACGTAGAAATTTTCAGAGTCCCAGGTAAACAATATCTTGCTTAATTAATCAGATCCATTAAAAATAGCCTACACACAGATTTCTGTAGAAGAAAAAAAAAAATCCAACATTTGAAGAGGAATTGTAATTTTTTAGAAGCATTTGTAAATTTATTCTATTATTTTAGTATTCAGTGTTGTGATTCACTTATTTAATACAAGCAATTAAAAATATGGCTTACTGTGCATTACTGATATCCTTATAATAAAAAACTGAAAAGAAACAAATTGAAGTAATCTAAATAGGTGAAAGGATTTTCACAATACCACACACCGCATCAGTCAAAAATGTGTGCGTTTCAGTCTGTTACAAATGTCTGATTGTTTTATATTCCCAATGCAAAGCCTGCCCCATCACCACGCTGCCTGAGGCAGGCCTTGATGCCCCGGGAAGAGCTAAATGAGCTGCAGTTTTCTTACTTGCAAGGATTACTGCAAAAATATGCAGCAGCAAGTGCTCTTTTGGTCAGCGTGCAAAGGCCACATTAAACAATCACTGGATAAAATCCTGAAGCAGTCCTGAAACAAGGGATGAAACTGGGAAGCCCATCTTTAACAGGTGGACATCCCCAGCACTGGGCTGAAGACCTGTCCTTGCTCTCCATTCTTCCCTCTCCAGCCCAGGGAAGCTTTAGATCTTCCTACAGAACTGAATGTCTCAGGAGAAACAGAGAGTTTGTGCTGTCCCCCACCCCTTGTGCGGACTGATAACTCTGCACATCAGAAACCTGCGCTGGAGTTCCCTTGGGCAGAGGACGGACCCAAATCCAGGCTGTAGCTTGTGACACCTGTGTGTTAGGAGGCTTTTTGTCGGGAACGACAGAGGAAAAACGACACCAGCCTGGTTCCAAGGTTATTGCATATAGAGCCTCTGCTGTGGCATGGACTTTACAATAAAGCACGGCGTAGATTCAGAATTTCACACCAGGTGATATTGGAGTCATAGCTTTTTGAAGGCAAGGCACAGAAAAAATCTTTGCTGGTTCTGTAAAAGAGAAATTCAGCAACACCTCTCTTACCCAGACTAAGGCAAGGCTGAAATCACTGCAGAGGGACACATCAAGCCCCTGAGGTTCTTCACAAATCCACATCACAACCTCCTCTCAGCCAAGCCACCTTCCCCTGGTGCTTAATAGTCACCAGGTGGTTGTTCCTCCCACAGTCACCCCTGTAGCACTACTGCTGACTTGTAGCTTAGGGAAGGTGTCTTCAATTGCTTTGAACAGTGCTTGGAGCAATGTGCTTCAGAGTTGCCTCAGGATGACAATCTGAAGGCTCATCATGACCAGAAATGGGGCACCAGTCACCTTGAAACACTGTTAATACAACCAAATACAATTATTTGTTTATAAACTCCAAAATAGACAAGAAAAAGATTTGTAAAAGTGGAGCGGGAAGCAAGGAAGTTAGAAATGCGCTTATTCCACTTTTCCTATCCATTTTCCCCCACCAAAAAGATACTTCTCTCTCCAGCTGGTAAGTGGTGTGGACTTAGTTAACGACTCTGGTCCAAGGGCACATTCCTTATCATTACACTGGACACGTGAGAAAAGGCCCTCCTCTGCAAGAGGGACATCTTTTATAGCTACACCTTTGAATTGTGCTTAAGAGTTCTTAGAAATTCAGATCTCCCCTTTTTCCACTGGTTCCCCCCACATACTCAATGGGCAGTTGCAATATTGCCATCCAAACTGCTCTCCCGATTGACTACTCTAAAATGCCTTCTGTCCTTGGGGAAAATGTCGGAAAATAATAAACAACCCGCAAAGGGATGAAACTGTCATTCCTACCAGGAGAAGGGCTCTGCACAACCAACTGAAGTCTTCGTGTAGACGGAGCTTGGTATTCCAGGTGGACTGGACTTTCCCAGCCTGACCAGCCATTCACCTCCTCACCAACCAACCTTTGCCTTGATACGTGGGCAGACAACTCACTCGTGAGTGGGGAGGATTGCTTAACTGGAATATCCACAGGAGGTTTTTCAAGGGTTCGCAACTACTGTCAGCTAAAGGACCTCTCTTCTAGTGCAGGCAAAGGGACTCCATCCAAAAGCTAAAGGAAGAACACTTCCACTGCCCAACTCCCAGGGACAGATTTGATTGATATAGTTTTATCAGTTAGGTACAATACAGGGATCTCAACCTTTCTGGTCATTACTAATGTAGCTTTTCCTCTCTGAGATGCTCCTTATTAATTTTGTCTGGTTTTATCTCCTCTAAATCATTAAGCTAACAGCTTCTCAGTACAAAATAGCTTTGCCCTAAAAAGCAATTTGTATTTAAACGTATGTGAAATCCTGGACCTATATTATAAAAAATATAGGTTCCCCTTTTTGTTTGGGTTTTTTTTTTCCCTGGGTTTCAGGATGGTTTTTAATGTTTATGTCATTATAGGAACTGCTCTACGAGAACAAAATGCTTATTCTGATGTTTATAATTTGCCTTATTGCAATTCCACTGAATGTTAAGCTCTATATTTTTCAAATCTTTGCATTTCCAAGTACATAAATGAGCACTTTCCCTAGCTAATTGGAACCCTTTTTCTTCCTCACAGGCTGTCTACAATCTCTTAAATGCTCCAAACAATTATGTGGTGTTGCAAATGCAAGACTTTATATTGGAGCTTTCCCTTGTGTGTAGTGATGTATTTGTCATGCGGCTCCAGAGGCAGCAGTCATTTGGTTGTATCACATTTGGCTTAATAGTAGTAGCAAGAGAAAAAAGTAGAAGAAATAGAAATAACAGAGACATTTAACATTGGTGTTTGCAGTAAGATCCGTACATGTTTTCACTGCAGAAGATGCATGATGTGATGTTGTCACTAGGATATTAAAGGCTGCATTTTTAAAGTAAAACTTTCCAGTCGGTGTGACAAAAAATCACCTTCAGCACAGAAAACTTGCAGAGAGCCAGAAGTGGTAAAATCTCCGGAGGAGCTGATAGCATCATTGGGAAGAAGTCAAAGTTTTACACCTCCTAACTGCTCTTTATTAGAAAATGATTTATTCAATATAAAATAGGTTTTCAAAATGATGATGGGATTAATCAACTTGTTAGCAGAGAAAGTATTGAAATAACTTCACGGTTGGCACAGCTAGTTGTCAGATCAGCTCTCTCTTTCATAGGCACTTGTTATAACAGGCAGGGGGCTAACCCTCTCAGACATGGAGCTAATCAGTCCTTGAAAGTCACTTCATCCAGTGGAGTGGAATAATGTACTCTAGCGTCGTTTGTCCACCTCTACCATTTGGAGCGATGGTATTTAGATTGTCCATTTTTGCCTCATCAGCTTCCATTTCAAAGAATTATAATTTTTTCAATAGTATCTTTTATCACAATGTCAGGTTAAACGTATTGTCTCATACTATCCGCTTTATAGCCGGCGTTGTTAAGACCAGTCCATGAATATAGAGTAAGATAAAGAAAAAGCAGCTGCATAGTTGGAAAGGCTGTTCTTTAAGCTTGATTAAGTTCTAACAAAAAAAAAAAAAAAGTCTGGACAAGGAGTAAGATCATGATTAATGACGAAGAACAATATTTCCAGCAAAGAGTAAGCTTTATCAACGTGCTTACCTACAGAGTCTATTTACACTTGCCATGCAGATGCTGGTAGCTTTCTGGGCGCCCGTGCCAGCCCACCCTCTGCAAACAGATGTTCTTTGTCCCATTTTGCAATATTTGTTGCTGCCCTCGCCACCACGACCAGCCGCTTTCTCCGCCTGCAAGAACTGCTTCTTTTCCCGAGGCTGGGCTGAGCCTAATTGAACACGAATAGGTTCCCTGGCCCCAAACGAGATCACTGAACTTGGAGAAGACAAAAGCTGATGGACAAGGGTAATATAATAAACTTTTCTTTGCTACTGACTTTTTCTCGCTGTCACTCAGCACTATTGGCAAATAAAATGGTCAGAAGGAAAGGTGGGTTATAAAAGAGGTTCCTCTTTCTCTTAGCCGTGGATATTCCCCCTTGGGAAATTCCCCAGGTTTCTATTTCTTGCATAACATATAAAACCAGTCTTATTGGTGCTTCAGGGCTTTGGTGCTAGGTGTTACCGAGCCCTTCAGAGTAGCTTCACAATTTAAGCATCCCTCAGTCAAAAATACCAGTTTTCTCCTAATAGTCTTTTGGACTTTTTACTGATGTACTGAAACTAGTGAACTGTGAATTAACAAGAACAAGTGGAAATTGTCTCTAGCAAATTGTTCTTCTAGCTGAACTTTCCTGAATGTTTCATTACTCAATTAACCACTATTTAAATTAATCAGAAAAGCCGGGAAATGAATAAAAGTAGAACTAGACTAAACAATGTTGACAATTTGATTATGTTGTACACAGAATTCATCTATTCACTGAAATCCTCTTAGTGTGATAACTCCACTCTTCTGATTACAATTATTTCATTTATGTGGTGAATGTGTTTTACTCTTGTTCTAATACCAGCTGTTATTTTAAGTGAATTTTTTCTCTTGTCTGGAGGAGGCTGGTATCAACAAAGTAATAGAGATCTTTTGAAATTCGTTCACCCAAACGCATTAATAAAACAAGCACCCAGATGTATTCCTCTTTTTAATGCCATAGCAGCATGCAAGCGGCTACTTTTAAACATTGCCTCTCAGCCACGGGCTCATCCTTTTGTCCGTGCAGCTATAACGTGTCTGCTAGAGGGCCACCATAGGGCTTCCAGTGTGTCTAGCCGTCTCTGTCTCTTCCAGTGATTCCCGCTATCTTCAAAAGATCACAAAAATCAATTTTATTTTGCATAAATGATTGCTATTTAAATATCAATAGCAGAAAAAATGGTGCATGGATTTAAGAGAGAACATCACCTTCTTTGAGCTGGGAGGAGCGTGGGTCTTGCTGCCTTGCAGAGAAGAATATTGATGCCGTCAGGCTGCTTTCAAGGGGGTGGCTGCTTGCACTGCTTGGGCCATAGGGTGGAAAAACCCCTTGCCCCATAAGCTTTGTCTTTCGTCAGTGTCGCTGCTTTTGTTTGTAATCATGGCACATAACATACTCATTTCCTGCCCAAAGAGTTGAAGCAGAAAGCAAGTTAATCCGAAAGCCATGGCAATTTATTATGCACATTTTCCTCTTTTGATTAAAGAAGGGTTTCGTCTTTATCTCAAAAATTTTGGTCGTGTATTGAAAAAACAGGGAGCTTTACTTTAAGAAAATAAAAAAAAATTCCCCCATCAACATTTCCTGTAAAAGCAGAAACTTTCCACAGACTTTTTATAACTGCAACTAATTCATTTAATTTTATAACATTTAATTCATTTAGTTGCAGGACATTCATCACGGTGTACATAACAGGTACCTGACAGCAGCTACGCCACAAGGTCTGATAGAGCTTCCTACGGGGCTTGGTCTTCTGCTGTCCCAGCCAGGTAAGTGTAAGGAAAAGTCATTACACTACAGGGAAGAGCAAACACGGAGGAGGGAGAGAAAAAATGCAACCATCCCAGGCCCCATTTGCTGTTTCCCTCCAGGAATGGTTCCTGCTACCATTGGTTTGAATAGAGACATTAGTTGTATTTCTTCCTAACCTTCTCCATCTAGTTACAAATTGTGTTACTTGAAAGGCTAACTCAAGTCTTTTGCACTATAATGAGACTAATAATGAATAATGGTACTTACGTGTAGTAAATTAGGCCCTTGCTGATAAACATCCTTTTTACCCAGCTGCTCACTTTCTTGCATTTCATAATATATCAGACATAATCTACGTGGAACAGGGTGCAAAATTAACCTAAGCAAAAGAGTAACTGCGGTGTTCAGCAGAAGTTACTGGGTAATAATCAGCTTAATTGAACATACCTTAATAAATCAGAATTATGAAAATAGAGTAAATTAATTTAAATAGTTATCTCAGGGTCTTCATACCACAAATCACAATGACAAAAAAGACAGGTAGCTGCAGATAACAAAATGTGTTGCTCTCAAATATGCCACATGATCACAGATTTATTTAGATAGAGTTTATGTGCTTTGTCTATGCTTTTGTTATGATCCTGCCAGATTTTCTTTTTGTAGCATGACTCTTGACTGCTACTGTTCTTTGTTATTATATGTATTTCCCCTCCTCACGAGTGATCCCGCTAAAATCATTAGTACTTCTGCATACGAGTCGGTAAGCAACTGTTCACTGAATCACCTATTTTACACTTACATGAAAGAACAAATTGATGCTTAATTGTTTTAGGGGAATAATTGGTGCTTCGAAGGAGAGCAGGGGAGCTTTTTCTAACTTTCCTCTAAAACTTGTTTCAAAGTATTTTAAATTCAGTATCTTGACGATTTCTGCCTGAATACATCAGGTGAGATCTGACTCTTAAAAGTCAGTGGAAGTCGTTAACTGAAGTAAATCCCAACATTAGCTGAAAGCAAAATTGAATGCATTACGTATAATGTATATTAATAGTTGAAATCAATTTAACATTGTTTGCAGGAAAGCGCCGTTATATTTTTCAAAACCCATATAGGCATCCTGAAACTTTGCTCTTGAAGGAGGAACATACGCCAAGGCCCACCACCTGCACTGTGCTTCGGTGCTCTCCTACAATATTTTCAGTATCCCAGGTGAACAGACACTGTTCCCTGCCACCTTTGCTTACAACCATCAGATCTCTCCAGCATCCTCTCCTATGACTTCCCCATCCTACATTTAAGAGTGCTGTATTTCAAATCCTGGTACAATTATGGGTAGCTGCATGTCACATTACCCACTAAGACAGGTGCTTAAACGCTGAAGTTGGGGAAACCTGGCTGTTAATATTTCTCGGCTGTCTAACATTACAGTGCAATTGGAGCAATGTTTCTGAAAGACCAGTTCAGTACATTAGCTCTCAAATATGAAAAAATACACTTTCATCATTGAAATTATTCACTTAAAGCAGCACTTCAGCAAAACATTGTCCACACTGACCTTGCAATTATATCACATCTAGTGGGCACTGATTTACATACCGTATGCTTTTCCACCTGTAATTGAGGCTATTAAGCACAATGCAGAGGCTGAGCTCCACCCTCCGCATCTACCAGATTACACAGAAGGTGTAAACTCAACACAACACATGTTGGGGATGCCTCTGCTGAAGTTGCACTGAGAGGGCTCATCTCTGGTCAGAGTAACACTCCTCCTGCCTGGAAGGTGCAGCTCAGCACCATTTGCTCAGTGGAGACGCTGCCATTCCCAGCACCAGTCGCAAACGTTGATTCATAAAAATCATCCCAGGATAAACTAATCCGGAAAAAAGAGAGACACTGTGATGACACAATTGTCATTTTTAGAATTAGATTAGAATTAGATTAGAATTAGAATCTTAGACTGGATAAGAATTACATTTTTTTCACTAATTTTAATACTGCTGTTTGGATTGCTCCTTAGAAGAGATGGTATTTCTCCGACTGAATGAGGCACTTATGAAAATGCTGAATTTTAAATAACTGAATCACTTGCAGATTTAAATAATTATTTGCCCACAAACTTTTCAGGATTTGGGAATTAATGTGTCAGGTTTGTCTGGATTTCATTCATACAAAAATATCTTTAAATCCCCCTTTTTTTTGGCAATACTTTGTGTTTTGTACACTGTTTGTTACTGGTTATTAATATACTATGAACTGAGAATGCTGATGATCTAATTTGCTTCTGAAAATGTTGAAAATGTCTAAATCAGAAATGTTCCTAGAGGCCCAGGGGAAAGACTAATAAAAGTAAAGCCATCTTGAGATCCTAATCTGGGATAGTATTTTATATTGTTCTTGCGATATAAAGTAATTATGGAATCAACGATTAGAAGATGCTGAATTAGAGTCTGGATGGCACCAAAAATCACTGTCATGAACGACAGGATAGGACATTTGCATGTGAAAGGATTGTGAGCAGTATCTATAAAGAATTGTGAAATTACTACCATATTTATTATTATAATTTTGTATCATCACAGTCTCATTTCAGCATGACCTGTAAGAATAGATTAAATTAATGTCATTTTCTCTTCTTGTTAACATCTTTATCACAAGAGCAAGCTGTCACAATTTTAGTGTCTAAAATAGTCGGTGAATTACAGAGGGCAGGAGCTGGACCATTTCCCCACTCCGCGCCTTGGTTGGCTCACCTCTCCCAGTTCGCTCTTCCTTCCCCACCACACGGGGTGACAATCAGCATAAAACCTCTTTATATCCTGCTCTCTGGGAAAAAAAAAGAAGACAGCCTTCACTCTTTTAAACCTCAAGGTAAGCTAAAAATGTAGAACAGAGCTGGATGAAAAGAGAGCAGAGGAAGAGGAGGTTTGAATGTAGGCAAGGATCAGAAAGAATTGCACAAGAAAATTAAAGCAAGTATATACATACTTGTTTTAATGAACATACATACACGTGGTTAGAATACACACTGCCAAAATAATTACTTTTATACCTGCAACCGCTCAGTCCCCCAAAATTATTTGATGATAAGCGAAAGACCTGTCTCTAGGATGTCACTAGCAATTTTCAGTAACAAGTATTTTTGGACCTTAAAAAGACCAGGGCTGTTACATGAAAATAATTTGGCCTTTGGAAATGTTGTGTTTTTATATAATTGGACTACGAAAAAATAAGGGCTATGGTTGGTACATTTTGCCATGTTTTTCCATCTCCCTTTTTCCTTTTTCTTCATCAATTTCAAATAAAAGGACAGGAACAGAAAGACCAAAACAGCATCAAGGAATTTCCCAAGTGAAATTTTGAGACATTTTCTTAGTATTTTTAAAACAATGCAAAAATATTTCATTTGGATACCTGTTGAACAAATGTTACAGGACTTTGAAACTAGTCAACCCCTTCTTTCTCAAACATTTTGTTTTCTTGGTTTTAAGGTACTATCCAGTAAGTGCAGGTATTTCTGTGAGATGTTGTTCCTGATTCAACGTTGCTAATTACTGTATGAGCTGCTATAGTCCACCTGTGGCTATAGAAATGGGTTGTATGCCTCAGATAGAAGTTACATGAGATGTCTTATAATTTTTTAGGAAAGTAGGAAGTGGCTGAAGGAAATAAAATGACTGGGTTTGGATATCAGGTAAAAGAATGCTGCAGCCTCACCCTACTGTGTTACGAATAAATATTACATCCATTTAAAGGTCTCTCAGATCACATTTTTCACTGGGTATTTAAAAAAAAGTTATAAAGACAGAAAGTAGCTCTTTACTGTTCTCTGAATAACATCTACTCACTTTTGTCCCTTTTAGTAGGGAAAAAAAGAGATTTTTAGTTTGGAGGTTTTTTAATAACTTAGAATCATAACTTGCCATGGTATTTACAGCATCAGGCACAAGCACTTTCCTTCAGAGTGAAAGACGCTTTCGTGATGCCTTCAGGCTCCTGGCATGAGGGTATAGTGTGACCTCTTTCCTCCATCCCCCATGGAGCAAACGGGACCTCCAGGCATGAGGGAAGCTCTGCTTTTTTGGGGGGCTAAATTTAGTTAGCCAATGTGAGGGACTGCATATGTGGGTATTTCACCAAATATTTCACCAGCTGAGCTCTGTCCTCTGGTGCTCCAGGACATATTCCTTTGGGCTCAGAAAAAGGGCTACATGCTCAGCTGAGTCCCAGACAAGCCAAGGGATGTAAGCAGGTTTTCCGTAATTCCAGCAACAATTATAATTCCAGCACTGCCTGGAAAAGGCACAAAATGTATAAATTTAATGGAAAATATTGTCAAAGAAGAAAAAAAGTGGTACCCCAGGAGTACTTTATTTGACCTCACAAAATACTTGTGTGTGCACACAACTTTGTGGAAAGCCTTGGCCAAACTGGTGTCACCGTGCCGTTGCCAGCGAGCACCCGTGCTGGAATGCTTGTGGACCTGGGGGATGCACAGGAGAAGTGTCAGTGTGAGCTATGCCACTCTATTTAAATCTGCCCAACATGCGAGGCTTTTGGAAGACCACATGTCTACTTCCTTTGGTTTTACTCTGCTCAGTAATCAGCAGTGAGGTGAAATCAATGGCTTAAACAAGCAGAAAAATTGTTCTAACTGCTAAGGACCTGATCCAGGAGGGTTAGTGCTGTTTTCACCTAAACATGGTAATCTGTGCCGGCAATCCAGAAGCTCTGCCTGTCTGACCATTCCCAGCCTCTATCTGCCAAAGCACCTGGGTTAAAAAGGATACTGCAATCTACTACCAAGACAGCAGCTGAACAACAAAGCTGACAGAACTGGGGGTACGGTGAAGAATTGGTTTTGGGCAACCTGCTGTTCCAGCCTAGCAGCAAATAAAGCGGTTTGCAGCGTTATTTACATGCATAATTCACAAGGGTGCTTCTTAGAGAAAAGTAAAAACAAACCCTTGTGGAGTTCCAAAATAATCTCTACCTTCCCTTTGATATGCTGAATGTGCTGACAGCTCATTTGTATTGCGTTTTTTTGGTCTAAAACTATCCAAGGGGTACAATTGCATGCCAGTTTCTGGAAGGATTAGGAGAATAAGGCATAATTTGATGTAGGTCATGTTGTCAAATGATGGCTTTTCAACATGGTATATTTATATACTACTAATTCCAGTTTCCATTGTATGTAAAGGATGATTACTTATTTAATGAAGAGACTTCACTGGAACCGAGTTTTGTCACAAGATAATGGTCTCACGCTGTTAACTAAATGGGAAAGCATTTACTGTAAAATATATACACTCTAATTTATGAGATTAGTTTGTACAAAGGGAAGGTCCAGCAATGGGATGTGGGCAACCATAAGAAAATACATTATGAGAAAAAGAATATTTGTTTGTCCATCACAACAAAAATGATAACACACAAACAATGACTACTTTGTTGTATCTTTATTCTCACAATACACGTACATGTCAGTAACTGGTTCTATTGCTGCAAGTTATGTGCATGTGTAGGGGAAAAAAAAAATCGTTTAACGGTGATTGCTACAGAACTGCAGAATTCAGCCCTTCTGCCACTGGAGGCTGGGTAAATGAAACAAAAGGGTATTTTCTGTGAGTTTCTATGCCTCTTGGCTTAGGTCCCCTCCACCCCTAAGTACATGTTGTGTTCTGCATTCAGCATGTGTTCAGGCAGTGATCCTAACTCCTCTTCAAGTTTCTCTGCTTCTCTTACCAGTATAAATCAATTTGCATATAGGAGCTCCCTAATATTCCCAAGTGCGGTGTTAATATACAGCTATAAACTCAAAGTGTTAATCAGGACTAGTGAGACAAAAGATCTCCCTAAGGGGAAATTGTCAGTTACGTAATCAGAATACATTAAAATCTAGTAGACCGCAGGTTTTTAATAAAAAAGAGCAAAATGAAGGGCTGAATTTATAGCCAGCAGACAAAGCTCCCTCAAAAATAAGTCTATTAATGCTTCCTGCAAGGTCAGATCAAGGGTGATGAAATGAGAATTGACCAAACACGAGAGCAATTCCCAGCTAAATAAAAAGCCAGATATTCTTTTCTTCACTGACAACAGAAAATGAACATAGAGACAAGAAGGGTTGATCACCGATGCCAAAAATGTACTTTCCATTCTCCGAGCTTTATAAGTCTCTTCTTTTATCCATTTTCTATTTTTCATCATATTGCCATTCTCCCTTTTTTGTCAATGACCTTTCTTCAGTCCAACTCAGCTTCTGTCTAATGACCTGAAGAGGCCTTCTTCACAGGCTGGAAAGCTTTAGATTTAAGATCCCCCTCCTTCATTAGAGTGAAAAGTGAACAGCCTCTATGTGCTGGGTGTTAATGAATGTGAAGAAAGATTTTTTTTGTATGTGTTTTACACATTATGTTCTTGACTCCTTGAGGTGCTACAATAAATTGCTGCGCTTCATTTACAAGGAGTGATAACAGAAGCAAAATGAGGATCTGGCGGCAAATTACTTCTCAGTTCACCCTGGGTCAGGCTGCTGGGGCTAATGAGAAGAGGTGCTCTAATTTTAAACTCCTCCTCGACCAAGCTATTCTTGCATTAATGTTCACTGCTAT
This sequence comes from Egretta garzetta, assembly GCF_000687185.1. NCBI lineage: Eukaryota > Metazoa > Chordata > Aves > Pelecaniformes > Ardeidae > Egretta > Egretta garzetta. The sequence goes on from NW_009260791.1 coordinate 5,434,223, forward strand.
AAATTGTAAAGTCAAATGAAGGAGCACTGTTGAAAATTAACCAGTATTTTTATCCTTTGAGTACCCAATAGAACATATTTTGGCTTCTAAGCCTGGTGGTTATCAAAGGCAGCCGCTCCTGCCTCATTGCGGCAGGATGCTCCCCGCACGCACACACCACTGTTTCTGCCTTTTCTTTACAGGAAAGGAGGAAATGGTACGGGTTTCCAACAAGATTATAATTTAAGCCAAAGAAGAAGGTGTTTAAAGCCAGCCTTTTTGTGTCCCTTTAACAGGACACTGCACACAGACATTAAAAGTCGTGCAGAATTACTCCATCCATTTAATGTTGCTGCATGTTTAATGAATTGTAATTGTGTATATGGAAAGACCCTGTAAATCACTGATCCATTTAGGTCTATGAGCACTTTGTTGCTATAAGCCCAAAGCAGGATTTGAGTAGTTAATGAGAAACTAATGCAGCACCTGCTTCTCTCATGAAATATCTTCCTAAGCCTATATTTTGCCAATTTAACAAAATCAAATACAATACAAATTAAAAAAAAAAAAAAAGAAACAAACAAATAAAACCCCAAACCAAAACCGTAGCCCAGGGTTCATATCAGGGGAATCTCACTTCTTTGAAGAGCATGGTTCCAGATTCTCATCACTGGATTTTTTTAATTGATAACTTGGCACTGACTGCAACGACGTTAATATATTTAAAACATGTATCAATGACATGGCATTCATTTGTTGTGTGATGTGTCTGTCCTGGTACATTCTTCCATGAAATTGCTACATAACATACAAATTAACCACACTACCCTACTCTAATCATTGTAATCAGTTATGTTTTCATGTGTACATTACTAATATATAAGGTTGTTGTAGTTCTTGTGTGTGGTTTAATTGCTTGTTTTTGCATATCTTGTGTGATTGATGATGTTCTAGAAATCTTTTCCCCGAAAGGAGACTTTCTAAATTACTTTGTTTAGATGCTAATGATTGTATTTCATTAGTGGCCCTCTCATCCAGAATCATCTTTAAATGAATGAATATGCCATAATTAAAAATCTGAATTATGAATTACTTTGAAAGGAGACAACATTGTCCCGATTTCCCACTGCGACTCAGTGTTATTTCAATTATGTAAATATGTTTAATCATTCCCCTTTTGTTTTTCTAATTATTTAATATTAATGTTGCTTTACCCCTTTATTGCTACAAGAAGGGATATGGCATCTTAAATGAGAGTACTTAGACAAGTGATACACAGATGACTAGATTCAAGCAGACATTTACCAGAATGCATAACCCATTTCAAAAACAAACATGCTATTAACATTCATACTAATATAGCAACACTAGCAGTAATTGCACTTCATGCATGTTTTGTCTTTATAAACCTAATGTATTCACAATGTACAATCTCCAATCAATTTTCTTATCAAACTTAAAATCTATTTGTACAACTTTAAATTCTCTTGAAGCGCAGATTTTAAGGAATGAGATTTCTCTGCCCGCAGGCTGCATTTTTTCAATAGATTTAAAAGCAGATATAAATTATAAAGCATCTGGACATAAGATCTTGTTTTCTCACTGATGCAGCCAGTTCTACTTTATAGGATCAGCACACAAAATCTTTCCTGTGAATCTGAGCAACATGAAAAAATTAATGCTCCTGAAAATTCACACAGAATACAGCATTTCTTCTGAAATTCACAAAATCAAAATCACACTGAAACTGTTATCTGTAAAATTATCAACGTCATAAATCCACATAAGGGGTTACACATGCTACATAGCTGAAAATGGGAATTAATTGTAGAATACTTATACATGATGGAAATGGTATGTGAGTTTCTAACTAAGTATAATTATAGTAAAAAATGTAATAATTTGGCAATTACACTGAAACATCCTGAAGTGGAATTCATAGAACTACAGTATCTCACTCCTGAATAAGAGTAGCAACACAAGTTCAAAACATTATTTAAAATACCTTTGTTTGTAAATAATCTGAAACCCAGCCATAGGAGACAGAAAGAAACGTGATTTTTATTCCCATACTCTTCAAAGACCACTGCAGCCCTGTGAAAAAGTGAGAACCTGTCAGTGGAAGCTAATGCATGTGTTTCAGTTCTTATCAGCAATGGCCGTAAAATTTAATATGAAAAATCTGTATTTTTAATCTTAGGTTTTACATTTTACTGACCACCAGGGTCAAAAAGCATACTGACATGTGCACGAGTGTGATCAGCAAAAACATCCTGCCACTCCCAGTTTGGGTTTATTCCTCTTTGCCTTGCAGTTTTTGCAGAGAGAATATTTCCAATTAACATTGCTGCTCTTTCAGCCTCTGAATTGCACTTGGATGATTAAATACAAATGGAGAAAAACCTGCTAATAGTATGTCCTTGTTTGGATTTTTTTTTTTTTTAAATAGACATTTTCATAGGCAAAAGGAGGGTGGGCATTTTCCATGGACACCTCTGTATCGGTGCACACATGGCAGTGGACTTTATCCAGCACACCACTCTTGCCATCGGAAGGAAGGTCCTGCCTGCAAGTGGATTTGTGCATTTTGTCACACACACACAGTTCTGGCCAGTTCAGCAGTTCTGTTATGACATGCATTTTTGTGTAGACTTATTTTTTGTCAGTAACTTCTTTCACAGTCTTCTTTAGCAGCACTGACATTTTCCAATCAAAAAATGACACAAGGTATGAGCTGCAATTCCCATTCTGTTACAGTTTTGTGTATGACCAAATTTCTATTACTAATTTAGGAAAAGTAATGGAAGCAACCCCATAGTACTCTGTGTATCGGTTCCAGTGAACTACCATTTCTGTGGAGACCACATTTTCTGAGAGAAGATACTTGCCAAAACAACTTGGAACAAAAGTCAGAGGAGAAGAGAGAAACAGCCATCCAAACTTTTATGGACTGGTCTGTTAAAAATGAATAAAGCAAACAGCAAGGGAGCTTAGCCTGGCAGCCTCCACTTTATATGTTAAATTTTTCACAAGACAGTTTAATTACAAAAATTAGGAATGGTGATTGCTACATATAAATGTAAAGTGTCTCTCTTGGCCCAGCACAGGGGATAAAAACCCCCAACCAAATCCCAAACTATAATGCCACTCTCTGTTCTCAGAGATTCTTAAGTATGCAAATAGTTTTTCCACTTAAGATCTCACAGACACAGATCTGGTCAAAGCAAATTACCCAAACAGTTTGCATTCATCAGAGAGGAAAAGAGATGATAAGGCAGATAAAAACCAATGAATGTAGACATTTTGAACAAAAGCCTGCCATTTTACAAAGGAGATTATCTTGTACTCTAATTCTCTAGTTATATAGGTAGCAGAAACTTATTTTCATATTATAAGATAATGTGAGGTGAAATGCCAGATAAAACCTGGCTTCAGTGAAGTGAATGACAAGATTTTCATTGACGTGAATGGAGTAATTTTGTTTCAGGGGTTTATGCTGTGTGTTGTTTTTTTCAGTGGTTTTTTTTGTAAAAATACTCGCCTTTTTAACAGAGTTCTTTAATGTTCAGTATTATTTGCAGAGGCTATGTTCAGCCTGGTCACATAAAATTAATCATCTGAAAAAAAAAAGATCAGCTAGAGTATCAGTTGGAATTCAATTTTCTCATATTCATTTAGTGAATAAAATGTTCCCTTTTTTTATGTTTCAATTAAGATAGGCACTATGCATGGAATTACCACATGGAATGTTACTCTGTAAATTTTAGATATGACCGATCCTCTAAGTAAAATACAAAGGTAGATAAAATCTTACTCTTGGGATAAATGCTTCTAACCTCATTACATAGCTCCAAAAGCTCCAGCTCTGATTTTATCACAGCCTTTTCCTTACCAAATCTCTCATTGCCCAACATTTAGTACCAGGCTTAGGAGAGAACCCAGACCCTAATATAAAACTCTGGCAAGCTTCATGTGCCAAGCTCCAAAACTGCAATTGAAAAATTATCCCTGTTCAGCAGCTGATACTAAGATCATCTGCCCGATTTGGGGGCTCCCTGCATAACCAAAACCCTTGCTGAATGTCACGGTTCCTCTGCGCGACTTGAACACCCCTGCTCTGCACAGCAGGGTGCCGAGCACCCTCCTCTGCCCACCTGAATCCCAGGAGTGGGAACAATGGTGCCACGATGCTCTGGTTCAGATGATACAAACCACCACCTACCCCACAGTGGTAGTGGCCATTTTTAGTAACTCTATGAGCACCACCCTAAAATGAGAATCACGACACTGTTGTCTGTGTGAGTCTAAACAAACTTTCCAGCATGTCTTGGGTGAGGATGAATATTCATATTATTAATAACAATGCAAACAATTAAATTATTAATGCAACTGGTTGTTACAGAAGTAAGGAAGATTAAATGGTAAAACCATCAAGTAAGATGGTTAAAGCAATACACAGAAGCTGAAAAAAACAGATAAATCTAAATCAATTGCAATTAGTGTTCTGCTTATGCTTTGGCCTTCTGGGTTTATGCAGAGACTATCATTGACCCATTTGAAGAAAACCCATTAAATTCCTTGTCATCCCTGTCATGGACATAAAGAATAACTGATTGTCATCCTCTTCATAACCATCTGTGACATACTGAAAGAACCATGCCTTGTTGCCTTTTGTGTTTCCACTTTTTTAGCACAAACTGATCCAGACACATTATGCTTTCCACACAGTTTAGCAAATATAACTTCTCTATCATGCCTGTGGCCTCTCTATCCGGTTACGTGCTTTGTTCTGGAAGCACCATGTCCAAACCAGGCCACAGTTCAGTACTCAACAGGAGTAACCACCTCGTATGTCCATGACCTGGTGCTCCCATTAACACCTTTCTGAATCAAATCTGCCTCTTTTTTTGCAAAGATTCTTCCAAATCATTGCCACTTCTACTGCTGTTTACAATCTTTCCCAAATGACCACCTCTGGGATTTCCTCTGATGCAATGGGTAAAGCCAGTCTGACTCATAGTAGTAAATGGATTTTTTTCAGGTCAAATTTCGTAGGTTAACCACGAGGAAAAAATAAATAGATCTTTGTAATTTCTAGTTCATTTTAGCACAAACAAACGACTCTGGACCATAAAGAATGGCTGGTAGTGTCATTAGTAAAAAGTATCACCATTAGCAAAGCCCACTTTACAGCAAACAGCATAAAAACTGAACTTCATCGCAAATTTCTTTTCACCTTGATCTGAAATAGGAACTTAACAGGCATAGAAGAGGTTTTAATAGAAACAGTTTTTAATTGCTTACAGCTTTTTCATCAGCTGCTGAAAATATTAAACCCATCAAGACAAGAAAATCTTTAATCTGAACAACACAAAAGATCTAATTTAACTCCACCTGCCTCCCCAAAGCAAGTGCTTACACTACATCACCAAGATCATTCTGGAGATGTCCTTGTAATAGCTGGAAACACTTAAAGAAGCAGCATCAGAAACGGCTTCAGCTTTATTTTAAAGAAAGGAGCTGGAGGAAACACTTCATTAACTAAAGCCATCGGTCAGGAGAAATTAAAGGGTCCCACGCCTCAGCAGAAGGCAGGTGCCAGGGTAAGGAAGGGAACCCCTGGCCCAGACCTGGGGTGGTTCCTCTGTGCTCAGTGATCGGGGCACAACGATGCCCATGTGGGCACTGGGGAGTGGGGAAAATAAGACCTCACCTACGCCAGCTAAATTCTTGCCAGTGTGGTGAAGGCAGCAGAGGCTGAGCGCCGTGTAGGTACAGCTTTACTATTGAGTTTAGAGGGATGAATGTCAGAAAGAATAACATTATACATCTAAAATTGTTAGACTTGCCATTTCAGACCGTAAGAACTGTCTGCTGAGGTTGCCCACTGCTTTCTGGGACAGGGGAAACAGAGTTGGATTGCCAAAATGAATTCTGGTTTACCAGTTCAGTGGCTGAACTGAAAAATGGGGGAAAAATAATTCCAGCTTGGTTTTTAAAAACTTGCCTTTTCTAGCCTATTTTTAAAAGCCACTTCCAGATTCAACACCTTGACTCTGAAATCAGTTTCAAAATGAGACATCAAATGATTTACTTTTGAAAATATTGAAAGAATTTCAACTTCTTTTCCGACTTCAAACTCGTACTGGTAAGAACTGGGCACTTCCCTGCTTCCCTCACTGGTTGCCCATCAGGCTTCTGCCTGCTGCTTTCTCTGGTGCCATGAATCTTGCATTTATTTCAGTGCAGTAGACCAGCTTCCAACAAAAGGAAAATGAGAGCCCCATGTTTCTCAGTGGTTAGGTGACTGCCCTAGGAGGTGGGAGCTGAGCATTTCCATCCTCAGCCTGAGGGGCATTTAAATGACACCAGCAGATTTTAAGACAACTCAGCTATTAAGTAATTTTTAGGTATTTCCATCGGGACTTGAAACTCTGTTGTTATTAGGTACTATAGGCAACTTTCCCTGCCATCTGGAATGAGTGTCTGTGTCTATGTGCGAAGAAGAAAAGCCCTCCGCTTCCATGGTATTCAGGTTTTGTTAATACTGGACAACACTGATGGACTCCCTTTTCAACCTTCTACATTAGCTTTAAACTTGCAGATATATCCTTCCAACATGGTTAAAAGAGAAGTCAAATGACACAAAATGCCTGAGGAAAAGGGGGAGAAGGTAGGAGGGAGATGAATAATGGCACCATTCTTACTGCTACTGTTGTCTGAGCTTTAACGGTGCCTCAGAAGACGCTAAAGAAAAATCATGCTTCCTTTCCTGAAGGGTTTACAGACAAATGCACCGAGAATAAGCAAGACGCATTGGAAAGGCCAAAGATGGGGATGGGGATCATTAGAATTTAAGTACTTTGATTTGAAATGTCCATCCTGAAGGAAGAGACAGATTTTGTCCAAACTTAGGACAACCCATGTTGAATGATTATTTTTACTCTAAAGTTGAAACTCTAAAAAATATCTGATTTGAAATGCCAAAAGTTTTGAAATTTCAAATGGATGCAAGATATTTCCACTGGCTTGAAAATCCATTACAAATGCCTAAAAAGCACTTCTTAGTGCATCAGTTTAACCTAAATTGCTTTGAACACACTGTTCTCTGGGAAGGCAATTTTGCAGATTTTCTTCTTATGGGGTGCGAGGAGGGAGCAGGAGGAACAGTGCACCCAACGTCATGCAATTCACAGGGAGATGAACTCAGGAGAGATGTAGTCCTCCAGCAGGCTGATGCAGTGGAGAGCTAGGGGGGACCTGAACATTTACGCCTAAAGGCAATTTAGTGCCATGGAAATTTAGGTTTATATATACTCAAACCAACATGAAACAGAACATTCTACCTAGGGTCAAACCAATTCTAGTTAAAACATTCAGTTAAATTAAAAATATCCACAAAGAAGGGATTTTCAATGAAAATCATTCCTGTTGTAGAAATGGTGTTTTCCAGAAGTAGACTGTTCCAATGGAAAAGCCATACCTACCCACATCTATTTATTGTATTGTTTTCCCCTCTAGTCGTAATAAACCAATATTTGGGATTTGCTGAATTGTTTCCATTAGGTGGCGAAGCTTGTGATTCGAGTCAGATATTTCTTTGCTACAACTCTTTTTATACACAAAGAAAACTCTTTTTATACACAAAGAACGTACATATCATTCTGCTTCCCAGAGCACAATGGGAGCAGACAAGAAACAGTTCATCTGGGCACGCTTCCAAGCTTGCCTTTTCAAACACCAATCTGCTCAAAAGAAGCTCGGTCTTGGCTTCTTCGCAGGGCCAATGCTGCTCTGAGTCCTCCTGCCTCTCCTGCTGCAGCTCTTGCCCTTCTGCTTCCAGAGCAAACATCCACAGCTGTGTTCCACCCACTGCCCTTGCTCTCCATCACCAAACAATGGTAATCCCCCCCATTCCCCCCAAAAAATCAACACCTTAGTCTTTCAAAGATAGTTTTTCTGCAATATTTCTAACCGTTTTCTGCCTTGGGCACAGACATGTCTTATTTCATTGTTTGCTTTCATAAAGGAGCTTGACTGCATTTTCTGTTCAATTAAAATTAAGAGAACCAGTGTGCCAAATAGCTTGGCTACAATTGCTAAAGATAAGCCTGCTAGAAACCATTGCCTTCAATGCCACTTGTCAAAGTGGGATATGGCATAGAGATCCCTTGTAGAACAAATCTCTGATTTATCCTCATTAAATTAACAGTACATAGTTATTTCTTAGTCCAAATATCCTCTTCTCCATGCCACTGTGCCTCGAATCGTATTTCATCTTCCAATGATGCCCGCACCAAAAAGAGTAAGTCTAAAAAAATACGTGTTTTTCGAGATAGACAATTCAGGAAGTTTTAGCATTGCTTGTAGGAAATTATAAAAAGAAAAGCCAGCCAGGCAAGGAAAGACATACAAATGAAGCAGCACAATAGCAGCTTTCTTTCAGAAAGCTTGAGGAAGATAAAAGGTCAGTCCACCACAATAACTGGTCATGTTGCCCAGTTACTGTGAGGGCTTTTGGAAGTCAGATATTCCAGTGCAGGGAAGGTGAAAACTGATGCCCTGGCAGAGTGAAAATAGGAACAGGAAAGACGTAGCCCTAATAAAGCCTAGCACCCCTCTGGGGTAGGATGGAGAAGCTAATAGCCAGCCTTTGAAGCTAGCTGAGATGCTAAAGCAATGAAAAAAAGAGCTTGTTTAATAAACAATCTAAAATCGTGTTCTCTTGTCTTTTGTATTTGTTCCCATGGTTGCAGATCCCATATTATTTACCCCTTACCTTAATAGAATGAAGTAAAAATACTTTTTTTTTAACTTAAACGCTGTGATAAAGCAGGACCACCCAGGAGCACAGGGTGCCTCATTCACTTGGAGAGTGCATACATTTCCAAGAACACGTGCAATGCTCCTGCAAGAACTGAATCCTAGGTTTACAGAGAAAAAACTTTGTGGTCCAAGTTTGCCAAAGAGCCCTGCTGGCAAGCATCAGAAAAATGAGAAAGGGACAGGATTTTAGTGACTACAGTGTTTTCAGATTCTTTGGGAAACTCTGCCTTGGATTGTAGCAGTATGGAGCTTTCTCTCAACAGCTTCTCACCTAAAAAATGGAGAAGAAACAGGAAAGACATCTCCTTTCTCCCCCCTTCATCATGAATGTCACTCCTATGCAGTAGTTAAAACTGCAACTTGTTGTTGGGGTTTTTATTCTGGAAATTGGTCTAGGCTGCAGAGATGTGCCGGGGTTTTTATTCTGGAAATTGGTCTAGCCTGCAGAGAAGGAAAAAAATGTATGGGAGGTGCAGAGGCAGATTAATGCATCTGCTAGGGGGACTAATAAACTAAATTTAAAGAAAATAACCATTGCCAGCAAACCCCCAAACCACCATATGAAATGGGAAATGCAAACATCATATACCAGCTATCACAGAGCAAACAGCAGATGTGATCTCATTAATGCCTGATTTGATATTATGCAAATTAAGAAGCATATTTGTCTTTTCTACATTTCCATCTAGACTTTGCTAACAAACCCTGTGTTAGCTCCAGACAAAAGACCCAACCAGGCCTCAGAATATTTTGGCAAGGACAATGTTTTCTGGTGGGCAGTAGTGGGAGGAATGACACCTCCATCAGAAGAGGGCAGCTCGAAGGCCACAGCAATCTCATTGCAACCGGTGCTTTTAATAGAGGTCCTTGCTCCAGCCCTTCAGATAAGACGGTCTTGACCACTCATCCCGAGCCAGCGTGCTGGGAACTACCTACAGACCAGATATAGATTTGCTGCAGGGAGAGGGCAAAGAGCCCGGTGCCTCCCCGTGCGTGCTCTCCTGCCACACTGCTCCAGTGGCGGGGCACCTAGGCACTTTACAGGTTCAAAGGCAGATTGCAATAATTAAACCTGCTGGCCCAAGACAATATTTTTTTCTGCGTCGTGTTGGCAGTAACAGAATCTGGTTTGCTCTCCAGCAGTAATATAGAACTCAGGCCAAGGCACAGAGCGGTAACACTGCCATTAGTGTTAAATCAATACAGTCAAAACTGCTTTTGCTCTGGCAATGTGCCATGTGTATCTTTACCATTTCAGAAGAATTTGTCATTTACAGTATTGGCACTATTTGTTCTCATCTTGTTAAGCCTTCTTTCTTGTCTCAGCTGCTACAGAGGGATGTCCTATGCATGAATAATTTTCAGGTTTGACCACCAGCCTTAGATCTGTCGCTTTTGTGTATTCTTTTCACCAGTGTTAGCACTCAACTAAATTTTTGGGATACCACCATACTCAGAATCAACTGGCTAAACTATACCAAAAGCAATTAAATAAATCTGTGCATTCCAACATTTACAAGACACTCTTTTTGGGAATCTACACCGTAGGTTGCTTAAAGAGTTTTCATAAGGACTGCCACTGTCATGAGAGGCAGCCTAGCTACGGTCTAACATGCAATGTCCTTCAAGCAAAGAGAGCCTTTTTAAATGGTTGGGAAAATTTTGTTAGCTGCAACAAAGAATATTACATTCTATTTAAGAGAGAGAGAAACATTCAAAACCATAAAAACCAAAATATTGCTTCTGCCTTATGAAGATGTGTAGCACTACACTACTATAAGAGTCCATGGGAAAACTCCCACAAAATATTTGGATAAAACATTTGCATGAAATGTCAGCAATGTTGTGTAAACACTGATGATGATTAAATGCCTAATTAATTATTATTATTATTTGTATTACATCCATATTTGAACACTCTAATTAAGAACACAGTTCTACTGAGTTCAGTGCTGTACAAATATGCCCGGGGGGAAGCTCCATTTCCCCAGTGAGTTTGCAATCCAAATAGCAAATGCAAACTAGACAAGGAAAGAAATTCAGAAAGCGCCTTACCCAAGGGCACATAGTAAGTCACTGTCAGAACTGCGGAAAAAACCAAACCAAACCAAACCAAAAAAACCCCCCAGTCTTAGTGCTATCAGACCACACTGTCTCTATTCAAATCATGAAACATGTAAGCCCCTGTGGCTCTGTTTACCCACAAACACTTCTTCCTTATCCTTCTCCTTTTGCATGTCCCTGTCACTATTAAGTTTCACTATTTAGTTTATAAGTCAGCTGAACCATCTAAACATAATCAGACATTCTGAAAAGCCCAGATATTCTTTCCATATATCACAACATAAACTGGAAGTTTAGCCCTTCCCATGCTACACATATTTTATCTGGTATGATACAGTGTGTGCATACACAAACCAAAATCAAACAAAACCCAAGAGGTGAAGTCAAGGACCCAAGAAGTCACTGAAAAATATTATGGGATGAGACGGCCAAAGATACCTCAAGCAGAAGAGAGTGGCCTTGCATTGATATTTGGGGGAAGACAAGAAGGTGCTCTCATAAAAGGAGGTTCACAGATCCAAGGAGGCACTGATCCCACCACAAAGTTGGGCAAGTGTTCAGAGAAAAGAGCAAGACCAGCCAGACTCAAAAACAGGCTGAGCAACAAACCATAAGGAGAAAGAGGCACCTCACAACTTTGGTAATGGAGTAATACAATAACATAAGGTGAATCATCCAGAATTTCTCTACAGTTTTATGTCACTTTTAACTGTGCTACCAGAGAGCTGTTCTCAGGTTGTGGAACCTCGCACTGGGTCAGTGGTACCTGCTGGTCCCAGCTGCAGCATCCTGCTGGCCTAGGAGGACTTGCTGGTCCTGCAGCTCCCGGGTAATGAGCACATAGCAGCGGCAGCATGCAGCCAGAGCAGAGCATGCCACAAGTGTTTGGCAGCATTTCCACACTTTTTTTTTTTTTTGCTTTTTAATGGAAGGGGGAGAGTTACTTTAGCTGAAAGGAATACAGAAATCCTTGATAGAGACTGGGAGGGGGGGAAGATCCACTGGAATATTGGGATGAAAAAAAGCAACTTGTGTAACTGCATTTGCCCTGGAGCATTTTTTCAATTTCAATGGAAGATTAAAAGAATTTTTAATTAAATACTCTTGGCCAAATACAGAAAATTCAGATCTGAAAATGTTACTGTTGTGACTTGTGTTGTCACTCACCTCTTCCCGGGGATGAGGCTTCCCGGGCTCAGTACAAGGTGGTTTCCTTTCCAACTGAAGCGTTCATCACTCTTGGCCTTGGTAATGAGTGCTCTGCAAAAGTCAGCCAGATAGGGAAGTCCAGCTCAGAAAGAAAAGTAGGCAAAAAAGCCACAATTTCCAGGTGGGAATTCCTGGATCTATAATTTTGGTAGTAAGCTAAGCTTTTGGTCCAACCAAAATGACAAATCTCTAGTTATTTTGAAGTTTTGTTCAACTTCAGCCTCACCAACTTCAGTCACCAAAAAGCCACCACTTCAAATCCCTGGTTTGGGTTTTGACATGTTCAGGTTTTCCAAGAAATCTCAACATTTTTAAGGAAAGCATGTATTATGAAAAGGAAAAGATAATTTCGTCATTGACTCTCTTATCTGACATTGAAGAATTGTTTCAGGCAAAAATTTTCAACCAGCCTTGTAAAGAATATTTATTTCCACTCACTCTTTTATTTGCACTGGTTTATATATGCACCTGATTGCATAATTCATGGACCAGCCTCTGCAACTGTATTTAGAGATGCTTTAAATATAAAAAAGAACCCCCCAAGAAACAGCACCTCTTTCTTCCATCCCCTCCCTCCCTGCTGAGACACACCTGGCTCACCTCAGAAATCTTTTTACAGAAAGATCATGTAATAACTTGCAATCAGTCCCAACGCCAGTTTTATTGCACAGTTACAGCCAAGCTGTATTCAGGACCAGATCAAGGGATAAGAAAAAGGTAATTTTCTGTCACCCTTGTTATCCATCCACATCTCTCACACAGTAAAAAGCAAGGAGCTAATTCAGTTGTCAGGCCAATTTAGAGAAGTTTTTCTGAATTACTTATCTGCAACGAGCCTCAGAAGCCTGTCCCATCAACAGCGGCAACTGAAGCGAAGCAACGGTCTGAGCTCACCTCTCCCCACCGCAGCATGCCAAACACAGAAGGAAGCAAGGAAGAACAAGATCTGTGCAAGGAACCACAGCCGGGACCAGAAATGTTATAAAATCCTGCAGAAAGGGTCAAAGGTGTGCCTGGAACATCAGAGAAGATCAAACTCCTGTTTCTCTCTGTAATGGGCTACCCATTATAACTTCTGATCCTCGGATCACTACAGTGGTATCTTGAGGATGAACAGCAGGACAGCTTTTTCTGCAGGGAAACAGGTATCTGCACGTCCAGCTACTACGGAAATTTTCTGTGCAACTAAAGATGCCTGCAAGCCCCCTCATGATGTTACTGTGAGTGTTTCCATGATTCCCAGCCTGTGCCGGGTTCCCTGAGTTTCCTCCTCACTGTCCCTGGCAACAGCACATTTTCCTGCTTACCTGTGACCCCAGCTAGCAGGGGAAGCTTCCTATGAGATCCCAGAAAGCATGAGGGGATGACACCAGAAAGACAAAGCAGCCTCTAGCACTTGCAAGAGAGCTCTGAAGAGCCCAGCAGCGCTGCGGATCACAGCACACCCCAGAGCTGTCAAAACTCAGTAAACAGGAGATAGGGCTGATTGCCTCCGCAGCCAGGAGGGCTCAAAGCTCAAGAAAGCCATAATGCAAACACCTTCCAAACAATTTGGTGGCCCCATGGACTTCATGCCTACTAATGACACCAGAAGCAGGGAAGCTCTCCACCGAATTTACAGTAGTCTGTTCAAGTCCTGAGATAAATACATTAGCTGCAGTCAACGTGACCATTTGGGTAAGAGCAGCTGAGCAGTCAGCAGCCAAGACACAGATCCCTCCTTGACCAGCTTCATTGGATATGTACACAACTCTGCAAAGATAAATACATCAGCGGCTTTTCCAGTAAAGGGCAAGCACTGATTTAGCAGCACCAACTGGCTAATGAGGAACTGAATTAATGGAGCCGACAAGAGTTCAGTTCCCCACCACTACCTGGGTTCTGTTGACTGTGAAAAGAGAGGGGCACACATCCTATTCATGAAGGTGGGCATTAGACCCACTTAGCCTTGCAATTTCCATCCCCTCAAACACCACCAGCCCCCTAGAGATATTGTACCTGTAACAGGTGGAATTGCTTCTAACATATGCATGATTTAAATAATTTAAATTCCAAGAAAATGTATTATCTAGTTCTTAATCTAAATTTCAATGCTGTGTACTAACCAAACCTTAATTCATCAAAACTACTCCACAAAAGTGCCAAGTAGCAGAGAGAGGTACTTTAGGTATGGTTTTAAGCGATCAGCCTCCTTTATCACAACCTAGGATTTTGCATGTGTTGTCATCTTCATTGTGCCCAAAGCTTTCATTCTCCATGATGGTTTGATCCTTTTTGCCAAGCCTCTTCAGCTGCAGAAAGCTTTGGTCAGCTTTCCAGTTCAGGTTCCCGTCTGCCACTTCTAATCCTCATTTTCATTCCTGCCAGTTAGTCATCTGATCTCTTTGATCCTTTGTAGCAAGCCTTGAACTCCGTTTTTATTCAGATTAGAATCCAGTGTCAAGAAGTAATGTTTTCTTTTCCCTGTGGTTTTGCAGCCTTTAGCTTGTTTAAGCTTGTTTTCTTCTCAAGTTTTCAGTCACTTCACCTGCATTTTCTGTGCTTTTGGGCCATGTTTCTGACCTACACACAGCATTTGTGACAACTGTTACCAGCCTTTGCTTGCACAACTGCTACTGATGAACACCTTCCATTTCTTCTCTCCTTTTCAGTTCCTAAACGTCGATTAGGCAGTACAGAGGCAGCTGGTGTAAAGCACTGGGAGAGCAGTAAAGTTACCCAGCTGTAACAGGCACTCCTTGGACTCTCACAGCCTTGTGGGTGTGTAGGATGACGGGATCTTTCTAGGGCGTATGTTCACTGGGGTGGATGATGTACCCTGAGGGTACGGGAAGTTCCTGAAAACCCTTTAAAACTTATGGCAGTGTGGGTGGGTGACCAGGCTGGCTGCACCATCTCAAAGCACCACCATAGGATAAATAAATAGGATAAATAAAACTCCACGTGCGTGCCAGAGTAGATCCCACTGCAGATGACTCACAAACACAATTCATCCGGCTCACACAAAGGAGGGTGGTGCTTGGCTTTAGCACAGAAGCAACATCTGGCTGAAGATGCTGGTGGACAGTAGGATCACCTCCTTGATGCACAGTAATGGTTATGAAAACTTGGTAGCCAGAATGGTCACCTGCTGTATCACTCCAGTGGGATCCAACAGAACTTTCCTCGAGGGCCCTTTCCACAAAGAGGGAGGAAGATTTTTCAAGTGAAAACAATGAAAACAATCAGTTGCGTGGGGTTGATGAGGTATGGGCTTATGAAGTGACACAACTGCCACAAACATCAGTGTTAACTGCTAATTCCCTGTAGAGGACACTGTTGCACAAGGTGTTAAATCCTCTATTTGGATGCACCACTGTTCCTTAATTGGTTTATCAGTATGGACAGTGATGTTGGGATTAGTACCAAGGTTCCCTTCGCATCCATTACCCATCAGTGTATTATTCTGTATCTCCATGCAAGGGGCAAGAGAGGGCATTGAGTCTTTAGCTTCAGAGCAATGTAATGTCCTTAGTCCTGTTTCTGAACAATCCCCACAAGATTTTTAGAACTATGTTTATTTTCCATCAGAGGCTCCCTCACGGAGACTTTAATGTCATGAGCTTGTGTATTGGTCTGACATTACCAGCACAGCAATTCATAGAATTAAATTTAAAAAATACCGAGATGACTATTGTTAAGGATCTTAAGCCAAGAATACCTGAATTTTTGCATTCTCAGACACAAGACAAACATGCTGAACACTTCTCTGGGGCCTGACTTTGTCCAGGTAGGACAGACTATTCCTATACACGCATCCCAAATGTTCAGAATTTCGTGTAGAAGCCATCATGGATGCAAAACACTGAATCCTGTTGGGCCGGGCTGCCAGATATAGCCTTTTAAAAAAATATCCATTTCAAATAAGGAAAGAAAAAAAGCTCTTCACAGTTTTGTAAAAAGGTTTTACAGGTTTTAAAGTTCTCAAAAAGGATGAGCTGAGCAGCCATTGGGTTGCATCTTAAAAGTGCTGGGGAAGAGCCATGAATTCTGTGTTCTTTGTAGCCTGGCATGGAGGCACAAAGTCAAGGATTATATACATGTTCTCGAAAGACCTTGCTATTCAGAAGTCTGTTTTCTCATACACAATGCATACATGTGCCTCTGGATCCACACTGATAAGTACTCAAAGAAGGCAATACATTCCTCAAAACAGAAAATAGAGTCCAAAGAATTCACATAAGGAAAACTGAAATCTGTGCCACAAAGCCATGAATATTCTCATTTAAATCACCATTGACAAATTTTAAAGGACTGCCAAGCTACAAAGTTCCCTTTAAGCATAGCTAAGGAAGAAGTAAAAGGTCAAGGGGTCATTGTGGGAGCCCTTCCAAATGGTCATTTTCTCCAGGAGGATGAATCACCTGTTTGTCCAATAAACCCCAGTATAACTTCTCCTCCAGGCTCTTCTTGCCCCATAGGGAACTGAGAAAGGCTGAAGCATTGGTACTGACTGCACAGCCTCTTTGCTCTGATGTTCTGAACAGCCATGGAAGTAAGCACCGATTCATTACAGCTTTCACAGCGCACCCAAGACACTGCAGATACAAACCCTG
Source organism: Egretta garzetta (assembly GCF_000687185.1). NCBI lineage: Eukaryota > Metazoa > Chordata > Aves > Pelecaniformes > Ardeidae > Egretta > Egretta garzetta. Next base: position 5,450,896 of record NW_009260791.1, read on the forward strand.
GCTGGGAAAGAGATGGTGTGTGAAAATTTCTTAGGAAATACCCTAAGGGGAGGTGGTTTTTTTTCTCTTGGTCTTATCTGTCAGGCATTAGCTGCTTCCCTGGTTCCCTATGGCTGCAGAGTTTTCTTTTCCTAAGCCTCTTTCTCTTATGAATACATTTCATGCATTTCTTACCTGTATGGAGCTACTGAGCCATTTGTTGCCATGGTTTCCTTAAATGTTTCCATGCCCGTCCTCTCCTGTTTTCTACAATACACAATTCAAAACTTTTGTCAGCCAGGATTTTAATTATGGATGTAAGCCCACCTAAGTTAACCAGAGACCTGTACCTTTGACACCACAATATTTGTATTTTATATTTTGACATAGCCATTTTCTAAGATTTAACAGAAAACAATGTTCTGTCTCCTAAAAGCATTACTTCTTTGCAACTCATTAGGAACAGGAAATAAGAAAGACACAAACAAAGAGTGAAGCTTAGAAATGTAAAAGCCAGCTTCACCAAATTCTTAAAATTCAGTTTTTCAAACAGCTCCTCTAACTATGGTCTTCCAGGTCCCTATGCTAACTCCACCTCCTCTGAGATCTCCACACTTCTGAACAAAGAAGATAAAGTGCTTTGTCCAGATGACAACTTGTGCCTAAAAATGTATAAAATTTAAAGAGAGTCAAAGATGAGGCTAAATAGGAAAAAAGGGAGAAAGTTCAGGTCGATTTACCTCCATCTACTCACACTACACCCACGTTTTGGTGCTGATGACTACAGGACCAGCAGGAACAGCCACATTTGCTTGAGTTTCTCTGTCCTTCGATTGCACAGATATTTATGTGTGCATACAAGCCATTCTACTAGCCCCTTCTTTCACCCTAGCAACTCAATTGTTATTCATTCTCAAAACAAAAACAAAACCAAAAAACCAGACACACGTATAGGTTGATTTGGCTCACATTATAACCAGAAGTTGCTTCTGATGAGTTAAAAAGAGAAAGAACATAAACCACCAGCAATTCAGCAGTAACATTCTGGGCAGGAAATTGCACTGATTGATTATAACATCTTCTTTAACGGCGATGACAAGAAATAGATTTTATATATACATATATAATTAAACTTAATAAATCAAGAAGTACTGTATGTCCAATGTGACAGAGGGTGTGTGCAGAGGCGCTGCCCTGGTGACTACATCGCACACCTCTGGTTTGGCTTCCCCCTCCTTTTTCTCCCTGCATTTGTTATTTATGAATCTCCAGTGCTCTTTGCTTAATTTATATGCACGTCCTCATTTTCAGTCCCCATCCCTGGAGGTATTTAAAAGACGGGCAGAGGAGATGCTTAGGGACATGGTTTAGCGGTGGGATGGCAGGGTTAGGTTAACGGTTGGACTTGATGATCTTAAAGGTCTTTTCCAACCTAAACGATTCTATGATTCTATTCCATTATTCTATTCCATACAAAATCAAGTATTTTAAATATGGACAATTGAAATTAACATGTTATATCAATATGAAATAAATCAGCAGGTAAAATTAGTAATATTATGCAATATATGCACATTAGAGGACAGACGTTTATTTATAATACGTAAGTGTATTGCATCCGTATGTCAACAGCATTTTTCAAGTGCATGGAATTTAAGTTTGCCAGTCTGTATAGTGTTGCATTGGCCCTCAAAGACATGAAATATGCAGGAATCTGTAGCACTGAGATGCATGGAAATAATAATACATCACATTTCTTTCGGTTGCTAAAGAACAAACAAAACTAAACAAAAAGGGCAGAGGAGATGCTTAGGGACATGGTTTAGCGGTGGGATGGCAGGGTTAGGTTAACGGTTGGACTTGATGATCTTAAAGGTCTTTTCCAACCTAAACGATTCTATGATTCTATTCCATATCCTCCCGCCCCCCCTCCACTGTCAAATCGCTCCTCCTCCGCAGTGCTAAGTACCCCCGCAATTTTGTAAGGTACAAACGGCTGCAAAGCGGCGGAGGCCGTGCGATAAGCCCAGCTCTGTAAAGCCCGGAGCCTTAGAGCAGCCCGGATAGGCGGGACCGGAGGAAAAGGCGGAGGCGCGGGCTTTGGGGAGATGCTGACAGCCGCCTAAACGGCGGGTTTTAGGGATAAACACCTGGGAACGGCAGGGGAAGCCCCACTCCCCGCTCCCCTTC
>NW_009260791.1:5453083-5454718 GCF_000687185.1 Egretta garzetta
AACCGGGGCGCTCGATCCGAGCGCCCCGGTTCCCGGGGAGCCCCGCCGCCCCCTGCCCAGGGGAGAGCCGGGGCGAAACGACTCGGGACGGCCCTAAAGGCGAAGGAGCTCATTGGGCAGCGCCTCGGTGGGAAATGTAAGGGCAAAGGCAGGAGAAAAATCAAATTTTTCTTAATTTTTATATATGCATATATATGTATTTTTTTTTTCAGGGGAAAAAATATCATTCCGGGACAAGATACCTGTTTATCAGACCAGTTATCCCAACGCCAGGGCAAAACACCTTCGCTGAGGGTCATGCATGGGGTAGCTGAGCGCTGCATAAATCCCAGGCGAGCTCTGTGGGATGCACCGGTCTTCCTAGGAACAAAATCACAGGGTGGGGGGCAAGAAGAGAAAACCAAGCAGGAGCCAGTTTCTGTGCTGTGAGCAAGGCGTGTGTGTGTGTGTCACAGCATCCCATCCTCAAATAGCGACTGAAATAACTACTTCAAGGGTAAATTTAAATGCCCGTGTAATCATTCACACCCATGAAAAACATTCAGGGAAAGGGCCTTACCAGAGGCAAGCTCTAAAGTAAAGGATTTGGGGGGGGGGGAGGGGAGGATGTTGAATTCCTGTTCCTCTAAGGAATTTGTTTGGAAAGCTCCTCAATGCTTTTATGCCTGAATGTTCATGGTTTTTTGTAGGAAAGAGATGATATTCCCCACATCCAATGGACCACAGTTATGATGCTATTTTATACATACCTATTTTTCACCTCTTTCTCACTAGTTTTCCCCTTAAAAAAAGCAACCTACACCCCCAAAAAAACCCACAAAAAATTACCATGTTTTTGGCAAGTCAGAATCTGCAATAATTTACAGCACGCTCCTTCAGAACTGCTGCCTTGGAATTTTAAAAGTACTTATCTCAACAGAAATTGGTATGCTGGTAGAAGAATAAATCTCAATAGCTGTATAAGAAGAATTCATATTCATTCAACCTTGTGTTGAAGACTTTGCTTTGTAAGATGGTATTTTACAATATGTCAGGTTTTGAATTTCTGGTCATTGTTGTTTAAACTGACGAGCAATAAACTACCTTTTCTTTTTATCCTCCACCACAAGAAAAGTTAACAATTTCCTACAACATCAAATGGAGCACAATAAAAAGAGTAAAAACTCCGAGTGAAAAATACTTGAAAAAAAAATCTTGAAAAATCATACCTACTCTTGTTTGTAATGTGTGAAATTATTACAAGTATGTTCACTATGAGGACTATTGATAGATGACTCACAATTTAGCTAAATTCAATAAACCACATACTGTGCCTATCCCAGTAGGTGACTCATGCATTTTGTATTACAAGTATCAAATGTTTGCCAAAAACAGTATTTAAAAAAGGAGGAAAATTGTTCAAAAGGGCTTGTGAATAGGTTGGGACTACCCACAGGCAGCTCTTACTTGTGTTCTGACCACTTACGTGGGATTTCATGGCACCACTGTAGTATTCTGCTAGGAGTGCTTAGCCACAGCAGCCCCACCTTACGCACTTCATATGCTTTTTTCTCACATATATTGTACCTTCTTTAAATACACACACATTAGAATTTAATGTGATACTTTAAAGCAGTTGTGATTTAAAAAGAAAAA
>NW_009260791.1:5454774-5455385 GCF_000687185.1 Egretta garzetta
TTCCTAGCACCATGCTTTGCCCCTCTAAAATTAAATGTAAAAAAAATAAAATAAAACAGCAATCTCAAAAGAACTATTCAGCTGGTGCCTGAATACAGCATAATAGTATTTTAAATCAAATAACTCAATGTAAATGTGGCAGAATTGGTCCCAAAAGAAAAAATAAGTTTCAGTCCTACTATCAACACCTTTTCACTGTTTCAACAGCCTGCAGGGTGGCAAAGGAGGCTAGTATGAGCTTGTGGCCCAATAGGTTCACTTAGATGTTCGGCAGTTTTCCAAACTCATTCATACAGACAGAATACATCTGCATCTCAATTTTAACTTTGAGCAGGGATTACCTGATCCCAGAATACTCTGCATTGCATATGCCCAGCATCCATGTATCATAACCTCTTTTGTGAAGGCAAAGAATGATGTGCCTTCATGGCACACAGTGAGAAAGGACAATTTTTTCACCAGGGCCTGTGAATTGTATGTATTTATAGCGAGCGTGACTTAAGGTACCTATTTTCTGGGTGACTCAGAACAGGTGAAATATTTGGTGAAATATTTTTACATGTCCGGTCACCCCTTTAATTGGTACCAGGCAGTGCAATTCATTACGGATC
>NW_009260791.1:5455399-5531597 GCF_000687185.1 Egretta garzetta
CGGACTTTACCGAGTCCCTTCTGATCCCTGGAAGAAGCCAATACGGCATCATATGAAAAGAAATGAACTCAAAGTTTGTGTTGACTAGGGCTATATTAAGTTGATGGAGCCACAACTTTCATATAAGCAGAAGTGGTAGAACTAAGCATAACATTAAGCTCTGAACTTTAATTTCATTCATTAAAAACCTGGCACGAAGCATGTTTTATTCATTGTTTTGTCAAGTACTTCACATTTGCACCCTTTCTTGCAAAAACTATCAAAAGAACTCACTTGGAAAAGTATTGCAGGAAAACATTTGATCTATTTCAGTGATATTTAATGAAATTTAGCATCCAGAGAACAAGTACGAGAAAGAGCATCAGTATGCCCAGACAATTCTCCAAAGGCCTTTAGCAATTCCTTTCTAAGAGGATCATTAGCTTCCTGCCTATGAAATTACCCAAACTGATCTCTTCGTATTGACATGGGTGCAAGTTACGCTACTTGATGGAAATATTACATTCTAAGCAGACAAAATATACATACTTTGCTGCTAATACAAACTTGTCCAATTGTTCTACATTAGGGATGAACGCATACACAATATGGAAAATTTTAAACAGCATATGGGGAATATTTTTTTAATACTCTAAGGCATTTTATGCACAAGGGAAATCATATTAGTTGTCAAAGATGACAGCTGTAGTATTAGCATTATTAACAAGGGGCCAGAGTATTGTTTTACTATCCATGCATCATGCTAAAAATGCTTTTTAACATCAGAGACTCAATATTTATCAAGAGCATTTGATTTAATAATATCCAGTATAACAGTACTCCACGGTTTCCATTAGTTTGATTGAATATCTGTCTAAGCAAACCAAGCATTAGGCGCTTCAGTGAAAGTCACTTGTAATAGAGAAAAATATAATGCATGAATATTTCATTAGTAGATGAATACCCATCAAAACTTTACTTGAAATGCTTGAAAGTACCTACTGAATGTTTGCCAGTTATTTCATAAAACAGAGATGGTTGTAATGCTGCTGTTGAAACAGGGAAAAAATCTATTAGATCATTTAACGTACTAAAACAATTATGGCATAATTATAAGGAACATAATTATATGTTCTCAATGTCTTTAATTGTGCAAGCCTCACTAATTAACATTAGAAATTCAATCAAAACAAATTATGCTTTAAAATTTAAGGATGAACTTAAAGAGAAAGATCACATTTCCCAAGCCAAACAATTATAACTTTGAATTCCACCTGATAGTAGGCAAACCCTTCATATGCATGTTTGCAGTCTCTCTCGCTTTCCATCTCCTAAATTTTATGCAGTGTATTTGAAGATATATATATATACACACACACATATACTCAAGTGACTTACCCTTAAAATTATAATGTCAGTTTTGCCTGAGCCAAAATCTAATAGAGATTCTTGTGGCCTTTGGATTAAACTTTAAAGGAAGAGATTCGTACTGTGCCCACTCTATTTGGGTGTTTTCTGCATGGCCCTGTACTGTGCATAAACTTACTGTAAGATCTGGGTCTCCAGCTCTATCTTTGGTTTGCATTTTGTTTCCCTCCATTGCTTCTCACCTCTCAAGACCATGGATTATTTATAGAAGAAACCAGACACGGCATTGGGGGAAACTTTCCATTCTTTTGTACAGTTTAGACATGACATGTCATGAAGACAATCAAAGAAGAGCTGGTCAGACACTTTCTTATACATAGTATTCTTTTTGAAAGCATCTTTTTTGCAGAACTGGAATTAATCTAATTACTTCAATCCTGCTGTCATTTTCAGATTTCCACTGAAAAGGATTTCTCTGAGGCTCAAGCTGGTTCCAGTCAAAATATATAGGTTTTTTTTTTTTTATTTTTTCAAACAAACATTGTGTTTCATAGCAAATATGCATCTATGCATCTATTTAAGTTACTGTTGTGCTTTGCGGGAAGTATGGATCAGTTGCTTGCAGCCCCCACATCCCTATGTGGATGGGACTCCCCACCATTGGGTCGCATTTCACAAGATGCCCGGAGAAGCACAGCTCCATGAGTAGGCCACCCAACTGAAGTGAACAGGGCAGGAGCATTTGAAAACCTCAGAAAAATATAAAGTAACATTTAATCCAAAAGAAACAAACAAATTTTGGAGTATCAGTGTTGGGTATTTTCATAAACAAAAACAAATTTCAAAGTATCAGAATTTCTTATGGAGTGGAAATTCCCCAGTTCTATTCCTAGACCTACTCTGATAATTTTTTTTATTTGTTTTTTAATGTCATAGACTCAGCAGAATACTTACAAGAAATCATACTGTGGAGATTAAAAAGAAAAAGTTTAGTTATTGGCATTTCATTAAAGAGATAAATGCAAGAACCATCACCAAAAAGAAGAAAGCAAGTTTCTCCTTAAAACATGTAGCATTCAAATATTATTCAAAATCTTTGTATATTGTTTTCTTTCTACTGGGACTGGACCCTAACAAAAATACTTTAGATACATTCCTCTCTCCAGCATTGAAAAATTTCAGAATGGGGGTCATCACTCATAAGAACAGCAAAATAGAAACCTGTGAGAACTTGGTTTCTCTCTATATGCTATTTTGTTTTTAAAAGAGTAAGAACTGCATGTACCCTGCTTCCTATATTTTTGCTTTCCGCTCTTTTTCTCCAATTAACAAAAGCAGAACTGCTGTCAAATGAAGATTTTGGCCATCTCCCACTGCTCTTTTCTTTTAAGCAGATACCCACATTCAAAGGTCTGACCACAAATCTTGCTGAGCACTGAGGGCGCCAGTCCGTTCCCTAAATGTAGGAGTCCAGTGTTAATTGAAAGACCATCAGATAGTCCAGGCATCCCAGGGCAGGCAGATGGGACTGTAGGAGGTGCCTGCACCTTCTGGCACGGCCAGAGCCTCAGTACCTCCTATAGGACTACATGACTCTTCAGTCAGCTGACCCTCACCATATCTCTCCAGGTCTGCCAAGCTCTAGCCAAAGGTAGCACCGCTGTGGATTGCTCAACTCCATGTTTCTGGCTGGCTTAGCACCTCAGAGTGCAAACTCCAAAACAATGTAAGACATAAAAACATACTAGAAGAGTTAACATGATTATAGCTTAGGTTCTTTCAGGTTGATCTTCAAAATAATCTTGGTGTTAGGACTACGAGATTCCAAGTATTCAGTGATCATTAAAAAAGTTATTACTTTAGACCCAAGTATATCCCTAGAAACACTGGCCTTTACCAGAGCATGTCAGCCACACAGGCAGTGATCACTGCCAGTGAAAACCTGTATATTTTTCTCAGAATAATTGCACTGGAGTATTTGAATTGTAAGAAGACCATGCAGACAACTCCTTGCATAATTTGATTATTCAACACCTCCTCAGTGAATAAAGAGTCTCTCATGCTATCAGAGATGGACACAAGAGATATGCTGGAGAATGACAGAAAATTCACTGACTACCACAGAAACAAACTTGTCAAGTCCCCCACATATAAGATTGCTTTCTATTTCAGGTGCTGTTGCATTGTTCCATGGAATCAAAGTTGATGAGATGTCTCAATCCTTCGTATCAGCTCTTGAACCACAGCAACATAATACCTTTGATGTTATATGATAAAATATCCCTGGTGTGGTAGGGCTGCCTCGTCTGGTTTTACTCCTTCAATAGGCAATGTTTTCTGATGCAGCTGGAGTACGGAGAAACATTTGTTCCCGTACAGTTTTTCCCTGATAATTTCCACACAACACTACACTTCCTTCTGTAGGCTTAAGGGCTTTTAAACAATTTCATACATATTTTATTTTCATATGGTCAGCTGTGCAATAAAGTAGGTTTCTGTTACTTGTTTTAGGTTGTAAATGAATTAATAAAAAATGTCAAAAGAAGAAAGTTTGGGTTTTTTTCCTTTAGTGAGGCTTATAACAACATATTTTCCAAAGCCCAGTGTAGTCTTTCTTCCTTTAAAGAACCGCCAAAATGCCTCTGTGGCCCTGGCATGCGTTTTGCTGGTGTTTGGAATGGTAGCACACAGAGACAAATAAATAAATAAATAGTAATAAAAAAAAAGAAAAAAATAATGCTACATCCATTTCACTTTGAAACAAATGATTACAGAGCAGCTGATTACAATTGGAGAGAAGATGTAGAAAGGCAAAATGCTAGTAGTAGCAATTGGAGTGAATTAACTGGGGTGCTCAGGCACGCTCTCAAGAAATGGATTGACTCGCAGAAGGAGTTTTAGTGGTGTGAAAACTTGCATTGCGTTTTTGCAGCACACAGAAAAGCAATCTACCTGATTTTCCCAAAAGTAGCAAGGCAATCAGATATTTTAGCAGTCTATTGCCTGCTAAGAGAGATGGGGAACCATGGAAAGAACAGAAACAGGAGGAAAAAACCCAGAAAGTCTTTAATGTGCATCAGCACATCATCAAGAAATATACTTATTTCTGATACATTTTGTCTTAAAAATGAATTTTTCAAAACACTTTTGGAAGAAAATGTAGCCCTAATTGTTAATTACCTTACTTGACAAAGAAAGGGAATAGTAGTAGGAAAGCTGTTTTGGATGCTGCAGGGGACTCAGACTGAGTTTCTCTTAAGAGTGTTTTTTCCTAAACTTTATCCAACTATTTCAGCCATTTAAAAGCCATTATTAAACGGAAATTCAAACTTCAACTCAGGGAATTCCAATACATGCACTAATAATTTGATTTTTTTTTCTCTTTCACTCACACCCTGTTGCTGTATTATTTACAGTTGCTTCAATTCCTGCCCTTAACATCTTCAGCCCTTAGGCCATGAAGTTAAGTATGCCTAGTCTTGACCAGGCCTAGCAGTCTGGCTGCACAACAATCAACGGGAGGGATTCCTGAGGGGATGTGTGGGAGATTTCCAAACCCACGGGTCTGAAGAGCCCATTTTCAGCCTTGAAGATATTAAGCTAAATTTAATTTTTTTCAGAGTTGTTATTAATGAGCTGAGTCTGACCTGGGGTGCATGTGTTTTAAATCTGTAATTAAATAGGTTGACCAAGCGGAATATGAGTCTAGAAGGTAGCCTGGCCTTAAGACCTAATAGTCTGAGCACATGTTCATTTTTTTCTTCCCTCATGCCAATCTTGCTGTACCTTTGTCTTAGATGCAAGGATTTCAACATCTTGTCAAAGTATTGTACCACAGCAGAATTAATCTACTTTAACATATTTTATCCCATGATCAGGGAAAAAAAAAAGTAGATTCCCTTCAGAATAAGGTTATTGCATTCACAAACTGAGTCTTATTTGCTAAGTAGCTTTTCATCAATGCTATCCATTCACAAAAATTAGCAATGTGACAAATAACAAGAACATAATTTGCTGTACTGGGAAAGTGACAAAACGGAGCACTTACCCTGTAATTGTCATTCAGCTCAGACAACAAAAGGGGAGACACACTAAACTAATCAGGACACCATGGCATCCTGACCTTACCATCAAGATCACCAACTTGGAATATCAGTTGTAAAATATTCACAGCTGTCAATTCTCAGTTTGAGCGAAAGACAATACTATATTGAAATGAGGACGAAGTCAATACTGGTTGTGCTTAAATAAATGGCATGGAGATCACCCAGGGTAGATATAATATTCTCATATTTATTCACTTATGAGCTGTAACTGATGGTGCATTGTGCAAAGAGGTGGAATAGTAATAGAAGGAGGAAACAGCAGCTGTCCCCAAAACTTGCTTTCCCAAGAGACAACCAGGAGAACAGAAGGAATAGAGAGGCTGCTCAAGAGGGATTTTGCTCCCCGAGAGGTGGTAAAGAGCAAGCTACAAAAGAGATACAATGTTCGTCATCCTTCAAGTAGTGCTCAAAGAGGCTGGCCTTTAGCATCAGTAGGAAAGCAGCAGCCTCCACCAAGGGCAAGTCCCTATCCTCAGTAGATAAAGCTGGGCACCTGCACTTAGTGCTGTGCACCTATGTCATTGCAGTCTGATGTCATTCATTTGACACCCTGTGGTGCAACAGGCTGTGATTCATGCCTTTCCAGAGTTACTTCACTGCCACGGGATATGGTACCCTGGCCCTCAAGGGAAAAGAAGAGCATGAAAACTGCAGGCAATGTGCTCCTAATCAAATCAGTGTTTTCTTCAATTCTTCCTCCGAAACCCAAAAAATCTGCTACATTGGGGTATTCAGGGTTTGTTTTCATGGATTCTTAAAGAAAACTAGGTTTCAATAGAAGGAATGCAGCTAAGTAATTTCTGACTTGCCCACCTGGAGGACATCCCAGCTTCCATCAGTAATGCAGTCCTTACCTATTTTATTAACCAAGCCAGAAGATGCTAAGACACTACTACTCCATTTGCCTTGCTAACAAAAAAACCTAGCACCGCATTTGCCTTTCCCTTTTTGGCTCTTGTGTCTTGCATTCAGTCCTTCCATCCTCACTACATCTTTGCAGCTTTCCTTTTGCCTCCAATCCCCTCTCTGAAACAGGGCTGTCTGTTCGCAGAAACATGGGCTGCACAACAGCCTGGAGAAACCTCAGTGAGCCTCTTGACTCCACAGCTAGTTCAGAACTTCTGGATTCTTACTTGAAGGGACCATTGAAGGCTGCTGGATGTTATTATAATTTTTTTTTTTTTTTTGACATGGCACAAGGCAGCATGTCTTCCCTATGCCCATCGGTTCCTGTTCACCTTGTTGTTACACAGAGGTTAATATTTTTAGTTTTTTATTTTGATGAACAGCAAGTTCAAAAACATTTGGGAGAGGTTGAAAGGAAATAAGCAGATTAGTGGCATTCATCTGGGTCTGGATCCTAGAAAATGCTGACTTTCTCAGTTCAAATTGACTCCTGAAAGCTGACTGTAGTCAGCGCATGACACAAGTAAGCCATAAACTGTTATATTCCTCCAAGTCTTTTGATATAAATGTAGTAGCTACTTACTCCAGGAATGTAAAGCTGCTTCAGTGAGTGCTTTGTCCCCATGCTCTTTCAACTTGGAAATGAAATCACCCATGTTAAGCAAAACCCATCTTATACATGGATGTTATTATAGGGACAGAATACACCAAAAATCCCTGAAGAATTTTCTAAAAACTTTAAATGGCATTCACTTTGATGTTATATATGCAGTAGTAACTTTGTTAAAAAGATCTTAGCAAATTAATTCCTTATAAGGTATAGCCACAGTGCAATGACAAAAATAAGGAGAATATTAAAGCAAAACTTTATTTTTTAAAATTGCAATTATCTATCTAGGAATCCAAATAAGTAATATGTATATTTTGTCAAAATAGTTCAGACCTGTAATACCAAAAATCTCACCTGAAGAAGTTGCAGAACAAAAATTATTAGCTCTTCTGCAAATACTTCAGACGAATGAGTATATTTGAAAGACTGTTGGCAAACAGTATATGACCAAAAATAAAAGGAAAACAAATATTTTAGATAACTTGTATTGAATTCTGTAGCAAATTCAAATTTGGTTTGGCATGATACATGTTTGAAGTGCTAGCTTGAATTTTCTTTTTTATACCATTAAACTTTATGCAACTGGAGCCAGTGTTGGCCCCATGTTTGTGGGCATTTTGGTATGGGGTTTTGAGTTTCTTCATCTTTCACATAGGCAAGACCTTTTTAATGTCCAAAGAAAAACAATCTCATTTCATCAGTGCCAGCAAAAGTAAAGTTCATGAATAACATTAAGTTCAGCTTGTGCAGAATCTGTAAGGTCTATCACCAGCTCCAATGGAGCGGACAAGTCTGATGAATAGAGCTCTAACTGATCAGTCTTATTTATTCCTTATCATTACGGTAAACAAAAAAAAACCCAAATGAAAAGAGAAATTCTAAATAAAAATGAGCAGATGGTGCTTCAGGCCTTGTGTCTGGCATTAGTGTTATTTTGAGCCAAAAAGAGAATACACAATAGTTTGCTATTAAATAAAAATATTTTCGGTTCCTAGACAAAAAGGTCTCACCCTCTGCAGAAAGACAGGTAATCCCCTGAAATGTAGCATATTCCAATAGGTTTGCTTTTTTTTCCTGTATGCAATTCACATCTCAAATCTTCTTCAACTAAATGAAAATGGGACAAGCCCTACACCAGAAGCAGCAGCTTTAACAGTCAGTGTCCCCACATTTGCTCAAAACTGACCTCTTCCTAAAAAGCAACATCATTTCGCAAAATAGTATCCAAGGAGCAGGGTCTCAAAACTGCATTTTCCATAGGGTGGCTTTTAAACCTTCCCAAATACTGACTCACTAATGCCATTTCTCTGAACACAAACAAATGTGTATTTTTATTTATTTTTCTGACTTTCCTCCCTGATCCTTAAAGCTTCTCACAACTCTGAAAAATCTCTCTTCTCATTAAGACTCACTTGTGCAGGTCAGCCTTGGCCCTAGAGAGGAACAAAATCCCAAGCAAATGCTTGAGCCTCTCTGCACCAGGGTTATTGCAGAAAGGTGAGCACCAAGTTTTGTACTCTGCTGTTCTGCAGACATAAACCTTTTCTCCTATGATAAAATTCTGCTTATAGATGTCAAGGTCTATCTTCTAACACAATGAAACATAAATATTTTCCTGACAGCAGAAGGTAAAAATTGGCCCTTCAGTAATAGCTTACAATAATATCCCTGTTTTGCTCAGCATAACTATTTTGTGGGGCATTCAGGGCATAGTTAGTTGCTTGTGGTATTGTTAGCCTGTTTTAATTAAAAAAATGAAACACCTTTCAGTTGCTAGTTGCTAGTTCAGAGCACTCTAGCTGAGATCTTGCAAGATCTGTGCATCAGTCCTTTGCAAAGGAGAAGGATTGGCTTAAACCCTTGCTGAAGGTGGTTTAAGCTGGTCCATTTTACTGTGCATCACAACACCTGTATATTCAATTACCATTCCCCCACAAATGAGGCAACAACCAGCAACATAATTGAACATGCTAATGTAATTGCCTGAATATGCCCTGTGAATGCCAATGTACTGGTTCAATCAGCTGATGGCTGAGTCCTGATAAGAATTACATTTATTCACTCATTCTATTTCAAGCTGCTAGTAAAGCAATTAAAATTCCATTAGAGAGTCCACAGAACAAGTAGATTTCAAAAATTTTCATTGTGATGATTAGAAATTTATCAGAGAATATGTATTGTTGATTCCAGAAGTCTTTTTTTCCCCCCTCAGAGAGCAGCCTTAAGGTACTGGAGGTCACATTTTAGATCTAAAATATGGAGATAATGAGACTCGTCTCTTTTGTACAGCGCTTTAAAATCTCCTGATGAAAAGTGCTATATAAGACCTCGATATTATTATGATTAATGCTCATAATCACCATCTCGTCAGTACTTTTTCCCCTTCTGACCTTGTAGTTTCCATGTAGTAAAAGGCACTTACCTCACTGCTTGATCAAGCTCTTAAGACAGCTCAGGCAGCAGGTTTATGCCTCCTTTCCAGGAGGTGGATTCAAGAATCTACCTAGGTGGCTTGACAACGGGATGGGATGCTCTGAGAAGAATAAAATTAAAAAAAAAAAATTAAAAAATTGATTCTTATTTATCCCAGAAAGTTTTTCATCTCCCCAACTCCGAGGCTTTTTTCTCCTTGGGTCACTGTCCCTTTAGGTAGGACATCTGTGGAAATCATCCTGAGAGATCTATTTGAGAGGGGATGCATTAAGGATAGTGTTTTAGCAATGGGAGGCCTCTCGCTCAGCAGCACTCATTCCACTGCAGCAATTTCAGGCTTCTGGACAAGGACTGTGGATATCTCTGTTGGATTTTGGCCCGTTGGCACAAGCAGGTGAGATGCAGCCCCATCAGATGCAGGATTTGGGAAGCAGTGTAGAACAGAAGTCAGATTTAAGGAGTTGTGTGAAGTACACTTCAATGCTTTTCCATTCTTATCTGCAGTGGCATTTCTTGCAGGCTTCAAAAAGGCAGCCTGGTGGGCAGCAAGTGACTCTTGCAGGAGCTGCATCCTTATGCGAGGCCTCAAAGCCTAAAGCAAAATGGAAACTCACTGAGTGAAATCATAGAATCATGAATGTTTTGGGTTGGAAGGGACCCTTAGAGGTCATCTAGTCCAACTCCAAACCCTGGCCTCAGTGGAGTTAATGACCAAACTTCCTCCAGCAGTGGATAGAGGACTTCATCTATACTCTGGCTTTGCAAACAACTCTTTTGGAAAGCTTCAGTAACAGGTGGAACATTGTCTGGATTTTTAAAAAATGAACAACATTTCAAAAGATGCAGTGAAAAAAGTAAAATTACAGAGCAATGTAAGTGATTTTACTAGATGTCTTGGAAAACAAAACCACTGCACGTGCTTTCCCCAAGAGACAAAGTCTCATTTACCAGTTTAGGGCTCATTCAACGTAAATCCATTCATAATGGCCTTCAGTCATACACTTTTCTGTAAAACTAAAATGGAATTTTTTTTTAAACTGAAGGTGTTTGAATGTGAGATAAGAGTGGGTATAAAGCTTCTAGTTATTTATTCACATACCTATAATTGAGCTGTTCCTAAATGAGCACATTAAACTGTTCTTTTGAGTGAAGTGTGACAAATTTGCCTCCTACTCAATACTATTTCAGAGCGGACACTCTGGTAGAATATTAAACTCACCCATTTTTAGCAACTTTTTAAGATTTTATTTTATATTAAAATTCATCTAACATGGTGATGATGGACAAGTTGCCCAGATTTGCACCTCATATAAATAGACATGGCTTCATATCATATTCTATTGACATGTAACTACATTAACACAGCTCCACACCAATGTAGGATCCAGTCTTACAGGAAATTAGGAAATTGATATCCTGAAACAAAGAGACAAGGTAGGGACTGCTCTACCATTGCAGATTAACCAAATATTATTTTATGAACTTGCTTCATTTCTGTTGCAATATTTGTTTCTGTGTTTCTAGGTACCGTTTCTCCTTACAAACAGAACAGATCAGAATGTATTAAGAGAACACTTAACGACATTGTAAATAAAATAGTTGAGCAAGGCCAATTTGATAAAAGCAAGCACGTCCATTTATTTTAACTTTCTGTTAGTTCATGCCTCGCTGCGACAAGGAGCATGTGTTTGCATTCTAGGTAATGTGACTGACCCGTGAATACCAGTTTCCTAAGTCCAGGCAGAAAGAAATTTATTACTTATTTAAAATGAACAGAGGTCAGTATTTCCAGACTAAAATGTGGCACTGTTCTAGCAGGGTCCCCACCCACAGTACCAATGCACGGCTCGTGGTCTTGTATCCAAAACTCCGAGGCAAAACAGTACAAATAAATATTTAGAAACATGGAAGCAAAGAAGGAAAAACAGATCAGCAGCAGAAAATTAAAAATATTTTCTTTGTGTTGTAGACAAAATTTTCCTTCTGAAAACTTAAAATTAATTTCCTAAGTTAATGAGAGTACAGGGTGGTTTTGGCATTAACAAACATACGACCTGCATTTTTCACAAAACTGTAGCCAGCTACAGGGATGTGAAATAAATCCAAATACCTCTGGAAAAACTTACTGAAATAAAATAGAGCAAATTTTATTTTAAAGAGGAAACCCCCCTAGATTTAACGGAGACCTCAACTAGGACAGATTTTGTTGGAATATCTGTGTAAGTATTTATATTTGTTGTCAGTAAAATTCAAGACAAATTCCAGAAGTACATACATTAAAATGTTTCACCAAGTCTAAAATAATTCTGGTTACACATACTTATAGCTGTTTCGACCAACAGGTAAGTCACTTAAAAGTACGTATACACAGTACCCAAGGAGTACCTCAAATTTTCTCTTTTCATGAAAATTTTCCAAAGTCAAGGTTCCTACAATAACCAGAAACTCTAAATATTATTAAGGATTAGTAGGAAAGCCACTTTGATCTTTTTTCCTCTAAAATTGCCTGCATGTAGGCTGGATTCAAACAGGTTATATATCAAACTGCAGAACAAAACCAGTTGGTTTTGTCTTCCCTTGCAGATACGCGAAGCTCATGGTTAGGGTCTCAGGGGGGATGGTGCTACTGAATATCTGTGCAGCCATCCCTAGTGCTGGTAGCAGTTTAAGCAGGATTAATGCAGGTATTACTGGAAGACATGTGGGGAAACAGGAGAAATGGGTTTGGTGGTACAAGTTTTGTTTCTGAAAGAGAAATATCCAACCTAAAAGAGGAACAAATAGCCCTCTAACTAGAAGTAGTTTCTTAACTATTGCTCAGGAAAGAGGCAAGGACTTTATAAAAAAAAGATAAATGAATAAATATATTCTCATTCTTCAGAATGTCTCCCTCACAGTAAATATTTAAACACATGTATAGGACATTGTAGAGGAACTGTCAATAATGCCATCAGAGCTTGGTCTTTGGAAAATTTCAACATCCGACAAATTTCATAAGCCCCAAATTCACAAGAAAATATTTCCCTTTTCTTGGCAGTCACAGGCAGGTGATCAACGTTTTTCCATGCCAGATCAGCCTTTCTCCACACAAACTCAGATGTCTCTCCCAAATAACCTTGGCTTATATTATTTTTACATTTCTCTGTACATTTTTCTCATTGCTTTGCTGAATTAGTTGTGTTTATTTTTACCTCGCCTCTGCCAGCTGCACAGATACCACTAGCTGTGAGACAAAAACCTTCACAGCTGGAAACAACCTAAAATAGGCACTGGGATGATGCCACAGATACACAGCATCAATTAGCAACGGGAGCAGCTGTTGCAGCGAGCAAAGACCTTCCTGTGTTTGGTTTGCTCCCTTGTCATTTAGCATCAGATGACACCACTCCTCATCAGGAGGCAATCATTACACACGTGCCGCACAACACTCGTTCCAGCACAGAGGGCCAGAATAAGTCTTCGGAGCCACTTAACGTGTGGTGTAAGCTCTATTTTGAGGCTGGTAAGTAGCACACGGGGACTTTTTGCTGGCCCTAATGAACGTAAGCATCTTCCCTTACAGGGAGCAAAGCACAGTGAGCACTTAGGCACCAAGTAACTGCCTTATTTTTAGGTGGCCCGGATTTACAGGAGTTCTTCATTATCTCAGTGACAGTGTCAAGGACAATGCAGGCCACAGAGGCCTCAAAAGCCACTGATGATGCCACACACCTCTAAGGGAGTGTTATCTGCATGTGCTTCTCTTTCAGACTCCAGCCACGATGGTAGCTCAAGCTTCTGCAACTTGTCCGTGCTTTCAGAGGGAGACAGAGAGAGGGCAGAGTTGAGAGGATGAGAAAGAGGGAGAAAGAAAAGGAGAAAATGAGGGAGCAAGGTAGAAGGAGAGACAGGAGAGAGAGAAAAAGGACTCATAAAACTCAGGTTGTAAATTATGGGCCAGATAGTAAGCCTGTTTCAATAAATCAGTGTTGTTAAACCAAATACAATTATCCTCGCAGTACTGTGTGTGTATGCGGCTTCATATCCTACAGGTATTGTTCCAAGATACTGTGATGCATCAATCTGTAATAATCCTGCACATCACCAACAGAGCTACCTGAAATATCTTAACTTCCTCAGCAAGTCTTTCTAGATGAGAAAACATATAGGAGTATGGTGTACAAGGCATTTAGAGGGGACAATGAAATGCAATGAAATAGGCTTGTCTAGGACAAGCTGCAGCTTGGAAACATGTAGAGATTTCAGTGTCATTTAGGAAGAATGCTTTATAGGTGGGACTTTGGTGGACAGCTGAATGAGGCACATCACATTAATTCTGTCAAACTCTTCTGCTTCCTGTTTGTCCATATATGCAAAATTAAGCATCAAAATTAACACAAGATTCCAGCGGGTCTTTAAGAATTACAGACAGAGCACAGAAAAAATAAGGAAATATTCAGCCATGTTTTTGTGTATACTTTGATATAGCATCATCACAAAATACAACACTGTTGTGAGATAAATTCTCTATCTTTGAATTGTTGCATTTAATTCTAAACACAGTCACTTATACTGAATTCAGCCCCAAATTAATTGAGGTTTAATAGTTTTAAATGATTCTTTAAGGAAAGTTAGCAATGAAGACACAAGTCCCTCAGAGTTGAATTATCAGGGAAATACAAAGTGGGGTATTCAATCTCAGATCACTGTGAGATAGTTCCCCAAGAGAACCAGTCACCTTGATATTACTCTCTCAAATAAAGAGATTTTTTCCCCTATATTATCTTTTTTCCCTTAGAAAATACTCCTGTGAGCTCCAATAAATGTCCATGCCAGACTAGAAGTGCATTTTCCATTCCTAAGTGTTGTGTTTCTCTTGTGTTTTAAAGTCCCATTGAAGACGTTAATTACCTCACCTTTCACAGACCCTAATTTGGGTAATTTAAAAAATGTTCAAAGAGAAGACAGAACAAAGCCTAAAATGGCAGAATTTCTCCTCTTAACTTTGTAAGAACAGTTCACAGAACAGCCATCATTTGGATCAGTTCTCGGTACTTAAACCTTCAAGATATCTGTAAAAAAGTGTCCTAGATAGTCAGATGCATAGCTTCTTATACCTAAAGGTACCACGTCTTTGCTGAACTGATTTTCCTGCCTAAGATGCTTGAGCCTGAGGAGCCCAGGGCATTGGGGCTCCTCGGTCCCCCACTGCCTCCCTCACCGATGGTGGTGGCAATGCCTTTCTCCCCCGATCCCGGGCTTTGCTCCCAGCACTGGGCTGCTCAGTGAACAACAGGCATCCTCCTCCCATTTTAGAGGCCTACCCAGCTACGGCAAGAAGGTATGTATATCAAACACAAAGCTTCAGCGTATCTGCAGTCCAACTAGTCCTGATAGGACTCCTTGTCTCTAGCATCTTTGCTGGCTTGAATTCATAGAATCATAGAATCGTTTAGGTTGGAAAAGACCTTTAAAATCATCAAGTCCAACTGTTAACCTAGCACTGCCATCCCACCACTAAACCATGTCCCTAAGCACCTCATCTATACGTCTTAAATACCTCCAGGGATAGGGACTTGACTACTTCCCTGGGCAGCCCATTCCAATGTTTGACATCCCTTTCATTGAGAAAGTTTTTTCTGATGTCTAACCTAAACCTGCCCTGGTGCAACTTCAGACAATTTCCTCTCTTCCTATTGCCTGTTACGAGGGAGAAGAGACCAACACCCACCTCACTACAGCCTCCTCTCAGGTAGTTGTGGAGGGTGATAAGTTCTCCTCTCAGCCTCCTCTTCTCCAGACTAAACAACCCCAGTTCCCTCAGCCGCTCCTCGTAAGACTTGTGCTCCAGACCCCTCACCAGCTTTGTGGCTCCCCTCTGGACATGTTCCAGCAATGCAATGTCCTTCTTGCAGGGAGTTCTAGTCTATATGTAACTTCTGAGGTGCAGACTGATTTTAATACATTTAAATACAAATTTACCTCTACATTTTTTGTTGGAACTAGTGTTGATGATGCCTACATAAGAATTTCTATTTTAATTCTAATATGTAAGGACATTTCCTCCATTGTTTTGATCATCACATTTCAACTGAGCTAAACAACTGGATTATTAAATGAAAGATGTTTTACTCCCTGCAAATATTGGTACAACTCCAGCTAGTTTCAGTACTACAATAAAAAAAGTCTACCCAGTAAAAGCTATTGTATACATTGTGAAGAGGAAGGCAATGTGCAAGCATCCACACCACAAAACGTCTCCACAGCTGGAATCAGACTGTGGTTCTGTGAGAGTCTCAGATGAAAATCAAATGACTGAAGAGCATCAGGGACTAAATCAATCTTTTATCCGCCATGGGTGATCGTGTTTGGGCTGTGAAGACCATGTGTGAGTACGGCAGGGCAGGAGAACCGCTATCACCCCTGTCTGCACTGCGCATGGTCCGTGACTGAACTTAGGGCCTCTGTTCCCTGGGCTGTCAGTGCAGGGCCTTTCACAAACACTACATTCACATAAAAGTGCTGTAAAGTTTTATTGGGGAAAAAAACACCCTTTAAACAGTTGGCTCGGTTCTCTGCTGAAGAGAACCTTTCTTGCTTGAACAGTCCAAAGTACTCAGGCCAAGATAAAAGTACATTGGGAGAGTTTAGCAGAAACTGGCACCGAGCTAAACAGTAATTTCCACATGCCAAGTATCACTAGCTCCTTGCTTTGATTATAAATCAGGTGTGCCCATGTATTTTCAAAACAAAAAACAACGGTCACTGAGTTATGCCTGAGTTCATGCTTCACTCTCACACAGTCCAAACTAAGCCAAGACATTATATAGCACCATATATTAAGTGAAACTGCTCTCAAGAGCTTAGCAAATTAAACTAAACAATGTTACATTGCTCCAAATGGTCTCAGCGTGGTTCTTTTCTTTTTTTTCCTGGAGAAATAACATGGGGTTTTAACTATTATAGCTGGAGACAAAATGAAAAAGCCAGCACTTACTCTTTTCTTTTCTCCATCTTCTATTACCACAGAACAGATAATGCAGCAGAAAAATGCCATAAAAAAAAATTTCAAAAACCACGTATGTGCCTTTGGAGCCTTGGCTCATTGGGCTTCTATGGCTAATTTCCCAAATGTATTCAGTGCCTAAACCTATACTAAGCAGATAGATAGATAAGGGTATTGAAGAGCCCAAGAGTTTAATTCTAAGCAGATAGATAGATAAAGGTATTGAAGAGCCCAAGAGTTTAATTCTAACTTATTTCTACTGAAAATCCCTGTATGTCCCAGACAAATAGTACCAAAATAAAGCGAATTGCCCATGCACCTTTGACAAATCAAAACAAAGCACTTACGAGTACTTTTGTGTACTATGTATCTTTAAAAGTTGCCTCTGGGAATTAGATTCAAGATGAGAATGCAGGCATCTTAATACCACCTCAGGCATCCAAATAAGAAATTCAGATCCTCAGAACTTCCTCAAGTTTCCACAAGAGAAATCTCCTAGGAGACTAAGTTTCTGCATGAGGAATGAGCAGAAGTGCTTGAGTCCTGAAAGCACTTGGCAATTTGGTGTCTATCCCTCACCTAAACCCACTGATGTTCCCAGACAAGGCTTTCTACCACCTGCCTTATCTTCAAGAGCTGATGTGCCAGATATATGCTGAGGATGTCTAACCTCAGACAAATCACAACCAGGAGGAGAAGCCATCCATTGCCTAACTCCAGGCCTTCTCATCCCAGTCATTAGTAGAAGCATTAGTAGTATCAGAAGTCTTTCTTTGGGATACAGGATCAAATCCCCCTCAAACTTCTGTTCTCCATGTGAGCATCCTAACATCAAATTGCATCAAGCTGGCCTCTTTTGCAGAAGCACATCAGAGGCACACCTCGCCCAATTACCGATTTACAGGGTTATGGAAAAGATACTCACACTCCTTCTCTCCAAGCTGACTTTGGAGGGGTGCAAGAGAGGTAATTTGGTAAGTGACAAGGCAGGATACTCACCTGACAGTATGAGTTATGTAGTCATGTCTTTAACATTCCCAGTATTTCCTCCCACAGGTAATTTGGATAGCTCTCCCCTTTGCTCCCTACTTTCTCCATCCACTTAGAGACCGTGGAAAGGTAGACAGGAGTTCACTATACGGTGAGGCACCTGGAAGTTGGATGCTGTCTTGCAAAACCTCCTTTGTCAACCTAAACCCAGCTGTTTAAGGAGCTAATGTTCTGCTTGTTGAGCACCTAATAACCATTTATTTAATTTTCAGTTAATTCAATTAATCTGGTTTATCCCTTTCCATAAATAGGGCTCATATGTCCACATACTTTTAGAGACTGAGGCCTCACTGATTTTGAAGCTGTGGTTTAGGGCTCTATATAATTAAGAAACCTTAGGATATTTTACCAAATATGACATTCCTCAATATTTGCAAAAGACTAAAATATCTAGAGATAAAAAACCTAGTCCTCATTAAAATAGTGTAAGATCTCACTCTGCTCCTACACCAAAAACTGTAAAATAGATTATGTAATGTAAGAACAAACTATAATTGGATGAAGTGAGACTAAAAAATTGCAGGTTTATGTTCCCCCTAATATTAATTCTCTGCCAAAGCACTTCATTAAATCTCAGTTACAGGTCAGAGTTGCACCATGAAATAGTAGGATATGTTAAATAATTATGTACTAAGCGTGGGTCTATGTTGCCTCACTTCACTTTGTGAAAAAGGTAAATGTGATTTTGTGAGGCAAAAATTCCATATCTACCAGACATTTATAGATCAGGAGAAGGAAATACATTTGGTTGCAGGATCCCCTGGTGTTCTTCCTCCATAAAGTATTTTCTCAGGTTACCTATGAAATTGGTGAAGCAATGGCACAGCTGTTACTAAAACATGTAGCTAAAAATTTTAAAACTAAGAAAAACATATGCCTTGCTCCTTCACAGCCTAGATGAAAAAATATTTGGTAATTCTTTTGTGTTTTCAGTAATATGACGGGGAAAAAAATTAGCTGAGCAGCGTAAAGTAATAAGGAAGCAGGGAATATCTGAGTCTGTAAGGCCAAGTGTGATGCTTAATTCTTCCCTAACGCATGGGAAGAGATAGCGCCGAGGAAGTGTGGTCCTACGTGCAATAGACTCCTTCAGTTGATGGGTCTAGGATATTGGGCCTGAATCGGCGCTCTTGAAGAAACAAAGCATCCCAGATCAGTGACATTTTTGGATTTAACTCTGGCCAGTTTGAGTTGGCTTTGAGTTCCTCCTCCCTTTGCTAAGACAGGGCACGTTCTTCCACAGAAGCTAGAGCAAGAACTGATTTTTTTTTTAAGTGAAAGGGTTTTTTTTTTCATTAAACAGTTTTAAAGTTCAAACCACACTATCATCTAGAATTTATAGAAATGTTTTCTCTGATTTAACTTCATAAAATAAAATTGGCTGCATTATTTAGAGATGGTTTTATTCAGCTTTTCTGCTATTGAACACTCAGACCGGATAATTGGCTACCTTATACATGCATAGTCGTAAATGAAGCTTAAAATGTGGTCCTTTACACTGAGCATAATTTGGAGGAAAAAGCATCCTAGACAGATGTCTACTCCATGGTTTATGAGAGTATGTGATACCATCCGCACTTTTCACAGCTAAACCCTTGAAAACTGGAAGATTGACAAAGGGACCCAAACGTGAAGAGCATTCATTAAAAGATGTAAATAGCCAAGATCCGTGCTGTTTTGTTTCAATCTTCTTTATCCTGTTGAAAACAGGAAAGCCTCCTGTCATGCAGGCTCAGGGATTTTCAGGGCCCAATAAAGGTTAGTGACATTTTCAATTCATGTTTGTTTTCATTCTTCTAATCATGAACCCTGTGTCAGCCTGAGAAACCAGCTGAGCTTAATCCATAACCTTTTACAAGTGAAACATTAACTCACAGCATGTTCTGTTGTCTTTTTAAAGCAATACAAAAGCAAAGGGGGAAAAAAAAAAGAGCCACAATATACATGATAAAACATAGCAGCAGCCAAATGTGAAGGTTACTTGAAAGCGGTTATAGTTGTGGAAAACAGCATATTTTTTAGGTCATTAAATTCATCATGTTCGGATGTCATAACGACTGTTTGTTTCACAAGAGCGCTCAGGACTGATAGCGGCAGAAGGCAAAAAGCAAAAATGCAGAAATAACCGGGTAAGAATTATCTGGAATGTTTTTTAGCCTACATTTTCATATATCGTGCCAGTATTCTGACGCATTTTCATACCATCATTTTTGATTGGTAATAACTATGGAGAAAATATCCGACTAGTTTCTCCCCTTTCTGTCTACAGATTAACTACTCCCACTGGTTTTCCCCTCAAAGTTGCATGTGGGTATGTCGACAGCGCTTTAGGGTTTTTTATGGCAATAGAATGCAACAGGCTGGATTTTACACATGGCAGACTACTGGCCACATATGGCAACCCTCCTGCCCCACTGCGCGTGGGGAATGACACACACTGAGCAAACCTGGAGGGAAGAACGGCTCTGACTACAAAGCACATGGAGCCAAGGAAGGATAATTATTTCTCCAGCCTGTAAAAACTATTATGGAGAAATCCTCATCTCCCATCTCTCTGTTGGATAACAAATACAATCACACGTGTATTAGTGGAGGTTCTCAAGTTACAAACTTTTATTACCCAGAACAAGAAACCATATTAATTCTTAGAGAAAAGAAATAGCAATGAGAAGCTATCTGAAAACAAAAAGTAGGGCAGAAATTAAAGGGTATCTGATTTCATGACAACAAGCACACTGAAGATGGCAAGGGAGCCTTCAAAAAAAGAGAATATTAAGTTTGAATGAATGCACATACCACAGATAGTTCCTGTGAAAAAGAAAATGAGCGGGGAAAAGTGAAACCTCAACACTGGCTTTGTGAAGTATTGCTGATACATCTGAGATTATAAAAAGATGGGGACGAAGTGGAGAAGCAAGCTGTTGTTCAGCACACAGTGAAACTAAACTAACGAAGGCGATGGACTTCTGTGCCATGGCTGACTGTTCTTTTGGCCAAGTTACATTAACATGCAGCATGAGCTTACTCAACACGAGAGAAGGCACAAGCCCTTAGCCCTCAGCGCTGGCCCAGCCATGCTTCAGCTAGAAGTTTTCCTCAATCAGCTACCAGAGAACCCATACGGGAGGTAAAACTACCAAGCTGTGGATTCTCTTGGGCCTGATGGGGGCTGAGCACAGGCTGCATCATTTTCCTCAGAGGAGGCATTCACAGGAATTCTTTTCTTTACCTGACCACCTGTGTCCCTGACATCTTTGGATGTTCTATTCCCATGTGATTGGATTTGGAAAATAGGCTGGAAAATTACGGAGGAGGGGGAGGGAGAGGAAGGGAGAAAGGACATAACTAAAATCTAGGTGGACGGAAGTGTACACACACTCACATGCAGTAAAATCATATAAGGGCCATTTCCTTAGAAAACCAGTCTGAAATTCCCGGAGTTAATTAGAGGAAGCTGACATGGGGAGCCAAAAAGAAGGGTAAACTGTCCCAAGCGTTACTCCACTGACAATGCACCACGACGTGATGCTGTTTTCCTACCCAGGCTGCCTGACTGTGACACTTTGACAGTAAATGTGTGCCTGCTGGCCAGCACAGCGTTGAGACCTCCTCATCTAGCTCAAGGCTATGAAAAATTAAAAACTTGAAGCTGAGACTGGCAGAGACAGCAAAATATTACATTACTTCCTGCATGTTGCTCTCTTGTGCAGCAAAAAGGTCTGGCATGGAGAGCCAGACCCATCGCCTGCATGCAGGTCAGCAGGGAAAGAAGTCACCGTGTCTGCAAAATGCCTTTCCCTCTGGTGTGCCCACCAAAGTTACTGATTAGTCTGGACGTCCTACAGCCACAACCCAGCCCTGTCTTCTGGAGCAGAGTGCAGGGAGAGACCAGAGCTCCAAGTCCTACTTCATTCCCTGGCCTGCTCCTGGGGCAGCATAGCTACTCATCCAGGGCAGAGTGTAGCTTTGCAATCAAGCCCAGAATGAATAAAAAAGGGGCTCAGGAGGATTAGAAAAGCTTTTATGGCTAGGAAAGTAAATACTAGAGAGAAAGAAAGTCCATTAACAGAAGTCGGGGGTGAAATTAATGGCAACTCAAAACTGGGTGAGATAATAGCCTTGCTAAATGAAAGGTAGAAGGAACAATAAGGAACTGGAAGAACTACTGAAAATAACAGTTGGTAATCACATGTAAGACTCCACATTAAATATTTCACTTGTCCTTATGTATTAAGAAAATTAGGTAGCAAATCTATTCACTCACTGATTATTATAACTTCAGTAAGTACATCTGCGTATTCATGCATGACCTGTCATGATGTCATAGCAGAGCTTCCAGGTGCTTCTCTAGACCGACTGGTATCTTTGTGGCCTCACCAGTCCATCCATCATCTAACTAATCTTCATGTTGGCTAGCCTTCCCTATGTTATTCCACCCCTACTTCTGTAACTGCTTTCCTGATTTTTTTTTCATCCATGCAAAATTTAAGTAAGATTGTCAGATAGTTTATGACAGAGTCCCTTTTTCTCTAACTGTATTTCTACCACTAAAAAGCATTTTATATTTATGACTTATATGAGTGTACATGCTTATTCTTTTCAACATATTCGGAACAGTTCATGTCCCTGGTTAGTTGTCTGTTCTCGTCTCCAGAATTCACCGTATTACATCAGACACTGTGGTACAGGGCATCACGCTGTTAACACCAGGTAGGACAATCACACCAATAGAAACTTCTGCTCCTTCTGTGTGTCAAAATCCTTTCTCAGCAGTTTCAAAATAAATTCAGTGTTCCTGTTAAAATGGCATTTTTTTTATGCCCAGCCCACCAGAAACCATTCATTTTCACCTGTTGTTCTTCACACTGAGAGTTGATAGTGAGAAGAGATGTCTGTGGTGAGTTCAGTGATACGCTGCTGAATCTCAACACCTGACAGCAGAAAGCTGTCAAACACTTTCTAAATAATAAATAAAATATGCAATTAGTGTGTGATCATGTTTTTTCAGTGATGTGGTTTCAGTGCTGTGGATGGATTAGGTGCCTTAACCTTCTCTGACACAAGCTTTCTGTAGCATAGTGATGTTTCCAGCATTTGCTTCCTGTGATCCTGTAATACAAGATGAATTTTATTTGAAAGGGTTATCAGCGAGGTGGCTCAATTGTAATGCTCTTATGTCAACTTTCTTTGATATGGGTAGAAAATTTCCCTTCATCCAGTTGTGTGGTCAATTTCTAAACATTCATACACAGTTGCAGATTTTCAACAAGATCAATATGACAGCTGTCAGTCAAATTTTACAATTTTGCTGGGGCATTCTCTCTCTATAGAGCTTTCCCCAGCCACACTTTCAGTAGAACCGATGGCCTGTGTGGCCTTGACTTTTTTCTGTGTTTTTGCCATCCTATGCTGTGAGTAGCTCTAGGGAGGAATCAGGTTGGCAAAGTGGACACTGCATCAGTGCCTGCTATCACCTTTTACTATATTCAGCCAGAAAAAAAGGCTGTGGTAAGTCTAGCCACGCAGACCTTTTTATCATTATTTCTCCTCTCTTTGCTTCACAAGTTGCATGTATTTGCTCTCTCTTATTTTGCCAGCCTTTGAGCTTATCAGCCCACTTGCTTCTGCAGTCCCTGTCCTATATCTGCTCTCTGAGTTACTTTTTACCATATTTCACCAGCTCCAATACTTGCACGATAGCGTGGTCCAAGTACCTTGCAGCAGAAAGTGGGCTTTATGGATAATTTTTCACTGCATCATGAAGTTCATTTGGGTTTTTAACCTTTAAACCCTTCACAGTGCTCACACTCAGTCTGGATATTAAGTTGTCTCATGTGTTTCTGAGAAAGTCCAGACTCTGCTTAACAATTTGAAACTAATTTTGTGTGAGTCAAAGACTGATGGTCTGGTTTTTATCTTAAACTCAAAAATGTCACTGTCCATTGAACATTCAATTTCTGGCCTTGGTTGTTTTTTATTTTATCAGGTTACATTTCTAGGGTGTTTACTGAGGAGGGATTTGCAGTGATCAGGCGGTTAGGACTGTTAAAATCAACTAAATGCCTTTCTGCCTCATTTCATAAGCCCAGATCAATGTTTGCTATTCCTTTTGAGAATTCCTATTGTTAATAATCCCAAGCCCTGTTACAGGGGTGACTGGTAGATTTACTTGCTCTTTTAATGGGCGCTGCTTGGTCATAGTGATCGCAGAATTAGACAGACTGACAGTGAGGAGGTGAAACAGCAATACACAGTGCAAGCAGAAATTTCAGAGGCTGGAACTTCAGAATTGGGTGAAGTTAGGCTTCAGGGTCCATTTGAACTCCTAAATATCAGGGCTGACAGACTGATGATCCTAATGCTTCCCTCAGCCTCAGTGGGAGCTGCTGTATGCTCAGCATCTCTGAAAACCTAGCCCTCGCCCTTCAGTCCCCATGTGGATTTAGGGTCTGGGACCTGTCTGTGAACAAGTCTGGAACAGCTTCGGAATCTTTGCCCAACAGCAACTGGAAGGAATGGGGCTAAGCAAGGAGAGAGAAAAGAGTGTTGAGCACCACGAGATCATTAGTGATCACGCAACACAGATGTTCGGCTGTAATAGCTCCCAAGGAAAATACAAAAGCCTGATGTGCTCAAGCCAGCATTTCTCACCCACCACATCTCCTGGTTTCACCATCAGCTACGCCGAAGCTAGCAATAGCCTTTAAGGGCGTATATCTACTATTTGTTGTTCCCAGAGGGCTTCCGCCGTTTGCCAGATGCCAGTTACGAGAATTAAAAAAAGCCCTTCCGTACCTGTGCCCCGAGTACAGAACCGCATGTTTCAGGCTGTGCATTAGGCAGAACTTGGAGCAAACCGAGCCCAAAGTCATGAGGCCCTCTCAGTAGTTAGCAGGAGGTGGGGGTCGAAGCCGATGGGTATCCTTGATCTTTAGCATACCGTTTATTTCATTACATCTAATTTGGTTGATAATATCAACATTATTACACTGATAGTTGTTTCAACTCAGACTAATTTAATTGATAGACTTCTGTGTCCTTGCTATTATATGAGACAATTAGCTCTCATTAGTTCACATTTCACTCATTTTCCACTGACTGATTGCACTACATACTGATACTTGCTAATATCAATATGTAATGCAATCAGTCAGAGGAAATGTTGGTACAGTATCTCTAAAAACTATCACACTTATCATTCTGATTGTCTTCAAAGTACCAATATTTTCCTATAACTTAATGGTTTCATAATGTAATGTTTTGTATTAATAACAGTCTTTTTAAGGTCACACAGTTAATCACATATGGATTAAACAGCAGTTAACTAATGAGGATGGCAACTTATTAATAAATTGCAGATGATGCATTTCCGTTATTCAGTGTAACCTTTAAAGAGCAGAGCTAAGACTGAGGGTTGACTTAAAGACTTTTTGCCTCCCTTTTCCTATTTCTTCCCCAAGTTTTTTTCTCCCTGAATTCTAAGCTTTTTTTGTATGCTATTGTCACAGCCCTGCTGTAACCATATGGAGAGCTTTAGCAAAGCAAGAACATGCAGCTGATGCTTTGATAAAAAAGGTGAAGAGGTTACTCGAATTGTACTACTGTTAATTTGTCCTTTAAGCACCTACAGCAGGGAGTCTATAATGGGAAGGTCTGAAGCACGGAGATTTGTCTATCAGATTATTACGTCAGAAATGCTAAAGATTCAAGGGAAAGAAAAGGGCAAAATGCTTTTTGTAACCAATTTAATATAATCCACTGAGCTTTCACCGAGGCCCATCTGTAAACGCACTAGCAGTTTACTCAGAAAATTGCATATCTAAATCTCTCTTCTTGAATGTTTGTATACTGCTCCTCAATGGTGTGAATTTGTAGCTGTGTTTATAAACAATAAACTCGCAGTCCTTACATTTATATGGAGTATGAAATCCCTCAACATGCCAAAACATTACAGATCATTCTGTGAAAAATAATAGCCAACACTTTCCAACATGTCATTCGTTAAATCTCAGATATTCAATAGCAAAGACATTTAGTCACCTCTACAGCCAGTCTGAAACAGGCTAATAATCTTTAAAAGAAAACAACTGATGTGGGAAATATAAAAAAGGATAAAATAAATGGTTTGCAGTTTGGGACTTTAAAAATCCCCAACAATCATATTTTAAAGAGTAACTCCAAATTAGTCTTAAAGAGTAAATCCAAATTAGTCTTGCTATGCTAAATTTGATGCTGAATAATGACAGAGGACATTTAAATACCATAGTTACTATAATAATCCCTGTTTGAATCATGGCTTCCATGAACTGGGCTAAGCCTTTAGACAGAAACTAATTGCTACAAACACTAATTTTCAGGTCCCTTTTGTTTCCTATTGCAGGCACCTCTGGATGCAGAAGGTACCCAATTAGCAGAATTCATGGTTCTGATTGTGCATTGTGGGGCTAGTATAAACACTGCTGATTACTATTCCACTGTAATGGTTGATTTTTATTTATTTTTTTTCTGATTGCTTAATAAGGCCATCTATTCTGCATCAGGGACTGGCAAGGCTGCTGGTGAAATCAGTTAGGTCACTTTTTCTGGTCATAGTAGCAGGAGGAGCCTCATGATGGTAACAGATGACTAAAGGCATAATTATAGGCTATTTAACCACATCTGTTTCCCCACTTAACATTGTTTGCTCAAGTTAGATGTAGTTAAATAAATCAAAAGGAAAATAATGGTGAAGACACTAAAAAATTACTATTGCATGGGTAAAACTCTAGGGTTTGTTATAATTACAGAAAACAGAGTTTACAGTGATTTTTAAAAGGCACTAATTTATATTAGAGAGTTTCTATACACATACACTCTGGCTGTTTGCTGCTGCTTTTATAGCCTATGTTATTTAAATACCTATTTGTTCAGAAGAATTAGTTGAAACTAGAAAAAAATTGAGCATGACTATTATTTATTGAATTTAGCTGAATGTTCGTATCCAGTTTAAGAATTATATGTCAAGTTCAGCAACCCTTTTTACGGTGTTGTGCTTAAGAACACATCTCCAGAATACCACCGCCTCCTGTCAATGGCAACAAGAAGAGCAGAGACCTCTGAGAATCTCAGTATGTTTCTCCTGTCACACAGGGATACTGTTTTCATCCTTTCATTTATACTGGTAAATCCCTTGTTGTCATTCCTTAATATATTACTGCTTTGTGCTGAAATATAACACATAAATACGGAAGTGCTGTCAAAGCCCATGTTGCACACATACAGCCAAACCATCTAGAGCAGCAGGTACAGACACACAGGTATGTCTACCTACCATCAGCACATGTGTTGTCATAGTTCCCTGAGCTATTTCTTTCTGTGCAGGAAAAATGACATAGTATAATCAAAACATGCCCTAAAAAAAAAGACCGATCAAGGGAGGTACCGGTTTTTTGATTGGTTGGTTGGTTGGTTTTAAACTAAGGAATTGAAGAACCAGAGCACATATTGAACTTCTTTATGTTGGCTCCTACCAAGAGGCAGGTTGTTAGAGCTACCACCAGTGCAAACCCCACTGAAAACACTGAACTTTGATTAAGGCGGGTTTCCTTACAGGCTCAGGCTACAAGTCCTAGCGCAAGATCATCATATGCTCTAAAATATGCTTGACGTAAGGCAGTAGAATTACACAATCTTATGTCAGATAGGTCTATGGTCCTATTTATTTTATTTGGCTTTGGTTTTCTGGGTGTTTGGGTTTTTTTGACAGACCATACCTCGGGATATGGTAGGGGAAGGAGTTTGGTTTTTCAGGTTCCCAAATGCTCAGCTGCATTGGGAACTGGTTTTGCTGGATACGGTGGAGTGTAATGATGCAGCTCTGCACCCTCTGTTAGATACTAGCACCACACTTGTAGCCACTAGACAAAAAAAAGAGTTAGGAAACAAACTGTTCTAAAAGCAAAAATGGATTTGTAGAAAAGATGGAGTATACAAGTGGTACAATCCTAATTTCTCAAGTGCGGCAGAAAACAGTGTCCTTTCAAAATTGAACACTGCAGGGTGAGATACAACAGAGGGTGTAAGAAACATTGGCACTGGGGTGCTCCACTGATGGGGGCTGTCTTCCCACCTCAGGAGCAGCACAGGCAGAACCTGCTGACTCAATTAATGCCGCAGGAGCTACTGTTAACACAGGAGGTTCCTCTTGTGCAAAATGATGGGTGACAATTTTTGCTTACTAACAAGTAGTTATAACAATGCACATCCCTACCATGCACGCGCATTTGTACACATATGCTCTCCTATACATATACGTCGCTTAAGGTCAGGAGTATGATTATGCAGGATTGAGAGATTCGCCCTTCTGTGCACTGTAAAAGCATGTGTACTTCAATTACACTGCTTGTTCCTGGGATTAGACTCCTCATTTTCATGAGACTCTCACTCAGGGCAGTACATTCAACACTGACCTTATTCATACTATTTCCACACTCTGTACAAAGAAAATGAGACCACTGTTCCTGTTATCATTGCAGCCCCATTTCATCATTTTGTTTTCCTCTATTAATACAGCATCTTCCCTCCTAGCATGTCTTACTCTCGGCTCTTCCCTCTACATGGCACCCAACTGCAAGCATCTAAGACCCCGTTCCTCATGTGCCATTCACTCCCTCCCTTTGACCCTTCATTAAACCCCAAAATTATGCTCTCGAAGGCCATGTAACAGTGCTTCTCCAACTCCTTCTGTGCTATTCAGTGATCACCTTTAATGCAGTTCTTGCAAAAGAGCTGATTTATTCTTTGACCATTTCTAGTGAGCTGTGACTAAAGAGGCTTCCATTGCACCATTTACCCCCAATAACTGTGGTATAACTGAAGTTAAGTTTCCAGTGTCACACCTTCCCTTCTGAACCAAAACAAAGCAGTTAGAAAAAAAGATATGAATACGATATAAATAACTATGAGCCACCTATACTGTCAACTGAATTTCTTGACAACTTTCAGGACAGTCTTTGAAGTACCTTGTGTGGATACCCAGCCCTTGAACCCTCCCCACCACACATCAGTACTATTAAGAGACAGTCAGTGCATTTGCTCTGGCTCCTATGTTTCAGGCAGCAGTCAGTATTACCTGCCTGAGGCCCTTACCTGGCAAAAAAGCAGATCCTAGCTGTCCTTCGTGCCATTAGTCAGTTTTGGGGACAGCGTTGTTCCACCATCTGGCATACAGCAGCTCTACAACATCGCCCTAGACATGGGTACCATGGACTCATGCAGCATTACACTCACAAAGCGATGGTTGCTCCCAGAGTTCCCAGAGGTGCATGTGCAGTTACCGGGAAGAGGGAAAAGAGGACTACAGCCATAAACATGAGCTCATACAACATATGTATGTCTGAATTTCATGGCAAAGTCACAGTCCAATGGTTTTGCAGCTCCTGTCTCCCATTGCCACCAGGTTCAGGATGAATCTACTGCTGCTGTGGGGTTAAGGTGCCATAATTTAGTCAGACATAAACACAGTAGGCAATCTATGGCTGCCACTGTTTTAAATACAATTTTGCACACTGTTTTCCCTGGCTAGGTAGGCTGAGAATGGTCAGGAGCACCAGACACATACCTGAGGCTGCACAGCCCTGCCAACTGCTTGACTTTCTGCCCATAACAGCATGACCTGTCAGCAGGCAATAGACTTACAGGTGACAAGGGACAACCGATAGGAGGTGCATAATCACTTTCTTAGCCGCAGTATTTTCTAATAAAGCTATTTCAGGGAAATTAAGGCTAGCATGTGTCTTTTTCAATCTTACATAAACAAATGTATAATTACTTTGCTCCAGACTCCAATTTTCCATTGTAATTATCAGGAACTCTTCTGTGAGTTGACCTGTGGTTTTGGCAGACACAATGGCTCAACAGCTTTGCATATGTTAATGTTCATTTGTCCGTATAAAATATTCTAAACCCATTCTCAAAGACTTGATAATCCTTCACGGTTACTCACAGAACTTTCCTTTCATTTAACTTATTTTTTAAATTACTGTTATAAGTTATTACCTTGATGTTTTTCAATAAATGCTCACCTAGTTTGCTGAAATGGTAGAGAGGCCAGGAAAATGTGACATCAGGTGTC
The DNA here is from genome assembly GCF_000687185.1 of Egretta garzetta. Lineage (NCBI taxonomy): Eukaryota > Metazoa > Chordata > Aves > Pelecaniformes > Ardeidae > Egretta > Egretta garzetta. Next base: position 5,484,949 of record NW_009260791.1, read on the forward strand.
TTATACTAATAAACATGAAGATAATATCCTGCAAAAAGCATTCAGAAATATTTCTGGCTAACACCAGGTGAGTTTTATCTGAGACAAGACAGTGTTGGTTGATTGGGGTTTGGGGAGGGAGAAAAGGTACTCTCAGTTTTTTTTAACTACACCGATAAGTACCGAATTTATGTGTGGCCTTTGCTGCCTTCAGTTGTTACAAAGCTTACTCAGCTGGAAAATAATGTGTTTATAGCTGAGTCAAAAATCTCTTAATTCTTTGGAGATGTGCTTGTAGTAACAATTACTGGGTTTTGGATTTATCACTTGAAGGTCTGGAGCATTTGACCCTGAATCACCTGTTTGCTGGTGAGACACAAAAGTGGCTGCATCTCAGTCACAAGGTCTTTCTTTAACATCTGCATCTGTATTACAAGGTAAAGTAATATATTCTGGCTTAGACCCTTCTCAGCAGCATCCAAGAACACTGCAATTAGCAGTTGCATCTTCTGTATAAAAAATAAGGGTTTTTTCTGTACTACAGCATCTGCTTCTGTTGTGACTGTTGACATTTATCCCTCTGACCTTCATCTCTCTTTTTCCTTATTGCTTGCAGTCTCCGTTGTGTTATGGCACCCTGCACCTGCTGGCAGTGGATGCAGTGCAGCCCAAATGTTCTCCACTTGTTTTCTAAGACTGTGGATTTGTTTCAGCTTAGTGCATGTCCAGGAAGGAGGCCTTCATGGTATATTCAGAGTTGCCTTGTACCAAAGTACCACTGTATCTCACAAATTAGATGTCCCTGTTTCCAGATCCAGGCTCAGCCCCCAGACCCGAGTACACCAAACACAAACCAAGAGCATTGATCTAAACACATCAGAGACTTGTTTTCATTCAAAAGAAGGACTTTGCAAGGCAGAGAGGGGTCAACCTTGCTATAAACATATGCGCAATCACAAGTTTACTACAAACAGATGTGCAACCTCCCGTTTATGTAGGAAGCTGCTGCCCTCACAGCAGAGGTGGCACAGGACGTGTTCATGCATCAGCTGCAGCAGCTCGATTTGGAGCATGATCGTTCTCAGCTGCAAGGGTGGCAAGCTCTGACAAAGCAGAAGGACAGACAGCATGGTAAACTAGTTGCCATGAGACGTTTGTTACAAGGAAATTTTTTTTACTAGTGTGGAGAATGAGAACCAGCCTATCAGCCCATTGCCAGGGGTATGTGGTAGGGCTGGACTTGGGCAAGACGATATCACATGGCCAGTTAACCTCTCATTTTCAGTTTACGTAATTGTTCCATTCATTTTGCTTTAAAGCTGTGAATAAGTACACTGTAGAGCAGATAGTTTTCGCTTTCTGAAGTGTTCAGTTTTTCTCTAAGTGTAACATTCCCAGAAGACATTTCTGTCCCTCAACTACATCTTGGCAATTTTATATTAATAGTTGGAGGACAGTCGCGGTACCTAAGGATTTTTTGGATATGGTTTTGCTTTGCATTCCATTGTTTGTTATATAAAGTCATTTGGTTAAAATCCTAAATTTTTTCATGTTCTGATACTTATCTGATTGTTTCAGGCTGAAAATTTTGCTTGGCCTTGTAAATATAATTTACATTTCTCCTGGTGATATTTTATCATTCCATTGTACAACTGCAGTTTGGTTGGGTTTGATTGCTTTTCTTCCAAAGAGCAAATAACATCATTGTAGCCTTACATGTTTATACATACCCAGTTTGTCTCTTGGTCTTCAATTTTTGAGCTGCACAATACGGTTGGTTCTGAAATTTTGCATGGCACTAACATGTGCAAAGTAACTTAAGTCCTTACAGTACTCCTCAATACAGTGCTTTTTTTCCCTCCTTGCCCTAAAGATTTATCTTTTCGTAAATGTACATTTTTTTATATGGTATCCAAAGACATCCTGCTTTTTGGAGTGAAGGCAGGGAGGCTCCTCCAAAGCTACTGCATGTTTTTCTATGCATCAGTAAGCTTCCCTTGTACTAATGGTAATTTGTTTTCTGTTTCTCTGCTATGGTTGTACTAGCAAGGCACATATTTACAACATTGGGTAGAGTTTGTGTTTGATCTTGGAGCATTACCATTAGGTTCCTGCCTCTTCCATGCTCATTACAAAAGTACAATGAATTGGTCCATCCTTTAAAATGTGCCAATCATGAATCAACACAACATCCTGGTGGTATAGCAGATGTTCTCAGGCCACGTTGCAGCCGTAGCTTATAACTGTTAAAAGGATAGATCTTTAAAAAAAAAAAACAACATTAAAATGGCCATAAAATATCAGTCCAAAGCTTCATCTAATGCAGCTTGCTGGGGCCAAAAAAGGATACCCATGAAAGTGCCCAAAACAGGAAAAAAACCCCCCACTTTTTTAATGTTCCTCCAGGCTTACTGTCGTTATCTTTCTTCCAGTCCTGTTGGAAGTTTGCCATTTCCCTATGAAGATTTAAGGATGTTACACTTGCTAAACACAGTCTCTTTCACACCCATGTAATGTGGAGCAGGAGTATAGAATACCACCTTTGCTGCTGTTTAACGTTTTGCTTAATTTGTTTTGTGTTGAGTACACATGTCTTTAGGATGTGAGTTACTTTTGCTGTCGTACTCAGCCTTCAAGCTGAGGTCTCCATTCCTCTCCCAGACAGGCTGGTCTCTCTCATAAGCATTTTCAGAAAGTACCACTCCTATAGATACAGAAAAATATGGCGCCTTTACTTGGAGATGCTCAAGCACCAAGTAACTAGAACTTAACCATAATGTACAAGCACTAAAGATGATTATACAAAATTAATAAAGGCACAGAAATACCTCATGTGGTTCCCACTTATCATAAAACCCTATTTTATTAAGCATTTTAGGTTTGAGTACTCAGAAATAGTTAACAAGATATATGAACATAAAATATTTTAAAATACATAAACTATTTGGCTAAGCAAATTTTTAGGAAAGAGATATATTAAAAACTATTAGACAGCAGACAAAGAGTGAATATTATTTTAAAATCAAAGGATGCAGTATTATTAATCTAGGTTGCAATTTCAAACTTTAGATTTTAAGAGAGGAGAGTCTGGATGCAGTTTTTTCTTCCTTGTGTAGTAAATAATTTAAATCTATTGAAATAAATACCTCACTATGCCAAGTAGTGTTACCAAGCAATCAAAATCTGGAAGTACACAAGTGTCGTTGGGGACAAAACATATAGATCACGTATTCTGAAAAGTGCATTACCCTTTTGTGTCAAAAATATTATCCAGCAACTTTGTTCCAACTGGATGTCTACCAAAAAACAAGACAAGTTGAAAATCAGTGGAGTTAAACTCCTTGGAGAGATGTAATACTGTGAGTATAATTGAAATGTTAATAATTATGCTCATGCTGATAATTACCAAGAATAGTTTGCTATAGTAGTTACAGAGCTCACCTTTCACCTCCAGGTCTTGGATTTGATTTCTACCTGGGTCTATATGAAAAGGGTTCAATTATCTCCATCTCCCTTTTAGTGGATGAATTTTCCACCCCATTCACACTTCAGAAATAAACAAGAATAAAAATAGAGAGGGACAGAAAGAACATTTTATGGCCCCTAATTAGCTAATTAGTGTGAAGTTGGGGGTTTTTTTAATTAAATTTGACAGGAAATGTGATACAGTTTAGAGCATTTGGGAAAGACACAAAATGACTGAAAAAATGCAAGCTGAGAACAAAGCTCTACTGAAGACCTTCCACTATAGTTTATTTTTGCATGTTGAGTATAGCGTACAAAAATTACAGTGGTCCTGTAATGTAAAGATAATACGCTTTGTTGCTGCGCAACAGCCTCATAGCTATGCATCCAGCCTTATCAACACGACACAAACACTTTAGCACAACGCTTATTTCTATTCAATCTAATGCGTAATGAGAAAAGGAAATAAATTACAGCTTATGCACAGGATTAACAACAGAAGTTCAAGCAAATACATCAAATCTACTCAGTGTTTGGGTGCTGGGTTTTAACTAGCTCAACTGCATCCATCTACATATAGCAGGAAAAAAAGTGATGGTTGCTAGAATATGTAGGTGTCTAAGCATGTGGGTCTCTAACTTGAAGGTTTCAAAGATTTTATGAAGTTCTGCATGCTTTGCAGTACATCTGAATTGGAATCGCCATGATAATAACAGCTGGGCAATACCCGAAGCCCTGAAGCACAGCTGGAAGGCCATACGCAGTCAGGAATTTAGGAAATACAGAAGCTTGCCATTTTGTAAAAAGTGAAATCTCAGGGAGTTTTGCAGTGCTGTACAAAAATAAAGCAACAAAGACCAACATTTAACAACAAGCATTGTTTATGAGAGACTGCAATTAGTCTCCATCAATTACTTACCATTTACTATGGCAAATGCTGGTTTAATCTGAGCTGTGCAAGTCTGAAAAAAAACCCCAAACACCAACACCCACCATGTTCCTATTGTGGACACAAGCTGCATTCCTTAACTGTATTAAGAAGATCGATCCAAATAGGATTTTGCTCCATTCCTATCAAGAAGTGACACCATCATTACCTGGACTCTTCTTTCTTAAGTGTTCTAGATACTTAGACAATATAGGAAATTAAGTAAGATCTAGGCATTACGAAGAAGAGTATATTTTAGAAAATTTAAACTCCAGTACTTAAATATCACAACACACAAAAATAAATAGAGTCAACGCCTGGAAATGAACTGGAGTTTTCCCATGGATTTCAGCACCATTCCAGAGGAATTTGAAATAAAGGAGGCTGGCGGCAAGGGCATGAGAGGATTCAGCTTCGCTTAGAATTGAAATACGCAGAAAGCGCTCTGGCTGCTCACGGTAACACCCCCCATTGCTCCATTCCGCTCCACCTTTCCCTGGTCTTTAGCTACAAGTGCTTTGATTTTAAATCAAATGGTAAATACCATGTCAATATACACGTTTTGTCCCTTTTCTTTCAGCAGGGTAGGGAGGTATAAGGGGAACGGGAGTGAGCTGAGGGTATTGCAGTCTAAGCACAAACCCAAAATTTGTGAAATCAAGCTTCCCTAGCTCTGTAATTAATGGCAAATGGGGGCAAAACCCTTGCCTGTTGTAGGGCATGTCCATGTAGCCTCCTGGATTGTGATTTTTTCCCTAGATTATGCATAGTTTTATTTTTCTCATAGCTCCTGGTACAAATCAAATACATATCTTCCAGGTACAATGACAACCGCTCCATTTCATTCCAAGCACCTTACATGCTTGAGTCCTCACACATAGCAGAGCAAATTTAAATTTACTTTCTCTGATGCAGTGTTTTGTAATTCTTTATTTCTCTCTATGCTAAGATGACATCACTCTAAATTAACTAATTAGCCACAAGAGAGTATTTATTAAGCAAGACTAAAGTTTGCTTTTACCATCCTAGCAGGATACCTTGTGGATGAACCATATTTTTGTTGATAAATATGTGAATTGCTCTGTATCTGCCATGTCTACAGGTTTAAATGCTACAATTACAACACATGAAAACACTGAGTGCTTTACTAAAGGTGGGGAAATGTTGAATTATACTGGATATCCTTTGTAAAGCAACAAGCTTCTTCATTCCTCCAGTGGTGCATGAAGGGCTTTCCTGAGGAGAAAGCCATCAGATGAGACTTGCGTTCCCTGCTGTGAAGTAAACACAGTAGCCCCTGCATAAAAAATGCAGTAATATTGGCAGTAAAAGTGTCAATCACATGGACATAATAATCTATTTGGTAGTACAAGCATCTAATAAAAAGGAGAAGGAAAAAATAGTGCTGTGACCGTGGGGGCTGTGAGATGGGAGGAATGAAGGGATCTGAGAAGAATCCTGCACCAAGTCTCACCAACAAAGGACGGTATGCACGACCAGTCAGAGGAGAGAGTTTGAAAGGCCTTGCCGTGCATGTTCCAGCTACCTCTGAGAAGTCTCGTACCCACACTGCAGCATCATGCGGTGACCGTGACAATTTGCCCGTGCCCTGGTTCATTCTCTGGCTGCATGTCACCTGGGCCATTGCCAGTCACCTTAAAAAAAAAAAAAAAAAAGACAACAAACCTGCATCAACCAGAGTCTTGCAGGCAAAGTTGCCTAGCAATTAAAATGTATTTTGAAATTCTTGAAGTGGTAAAATGCATAATTCTACAGGGAATGCAGGAGTGACTGGAAGGTATAGGGCTGGGAAGAAGAACCCCCACCAGCTAAACATAATCAAAGGCTTTGCTATTAAATGTACGGGTGCTATATTGCACCCACAGAGTTTCATAACCATGAATATAAGGTTTTCCCTCCCTGGGCTTTAAAACAGGAAAAATACTAAAACCCAAGCGAAACTGGGAAAATAGAGAATCTTTTAAAGACATTCTCACAGTAGGGCACAGTAGGCCTTCTATTTAGCAGCTCACAGCTAAGGGGTTTGCAGACTGTATAGTTATCAAGTAAATGGTAGATGAAGGAACTTAAAATAGTAATTTCAAATATGTATTTCTTTGGCCTTGTTCTATTTTATTTCACAAGAGAAGTTTACCTACAAAATGGTTAGATACCAAAGGAATCTGGCCTGGAAACTCCTCTCACACTTGCTTTGCACTGGTGTCTCTTACATTCATGATTTCTTTTGAAATACTTCCACTTCTTCAGGTATAGCTTGACTTATTTTTGTCACCAAATCCTCTGATTTCTAAAGAAGAGAGATATGGTGCTATCGGTCATTCCACAGGTACTCTGTATTATGTTTTCTCCCCCGTGTTAAATGCCCTTTTTGTCTTTGTTAGCATTTCAGTACACATAAGGACATAAGAAAAGACAGCATCTCAAGTGCAGATGCATTAATGCCACATCTTGCAAACGCTGTTGCTTTTCGTTTGTGTGCTGACTCACAATATATCCCACCAAAACCAGCCCACACTTCAGTCTGTAACTTCACATTTATTTTTATTATCATTAAAACTCCACCCATTCCTAAACTTGCTGACTCCTAAAGAGCTAATCCCCAATTTATATCCATCCTGTTGATTTGCTTTCCTGTGCCATATATACGACCTTACACTTGCTAGTATTTAATATTATGTCAGATGCAATTTTTCACAGTCATGTACCTTCTAAGTCTTCATTTTTTCCTGGTTTTGCATAATGAATGCATTAATCTCTTGCTCATATCTCTGTTTTCTTTGCACTTAGTTCACTGTTCCATACCAGCATTTTTTTCTCACGTGGGCAATCAGCCCCACAGCCCCACTGTGAAATCTGTTGCCTGCTTCACACTTCCATGGTTCTGCCAAAGGTCTCAGACTTGCCCTGGGACTTGGCATTACAAGATAGAGAGGCTTGGGGCATAACTGCTCTCCACTTCTTTCCTCCCACTTTGCCCAGCCTATTTTGACCATTTCCAGGTGCTCTGGTTTTGGCTGGGGTAGTTAATTTTCTTCATAGTGGCTACTGTGGGGCGATGGTTTGGATTTGTGCTGGAAACAGTGTTGATAACACCAGGGGTGTTTTAGTTACTGCTGAGCAGTGCTGGCACGGGGTCAAGGCCTTTCCTGTTTCTCACCCCACCCCACCAGCAAGGAGGCTGGGGGTGCACAAGAAGCTGGGAGGGGACACAGCTGGGACAGCTGACCCCAGCTGACCAAAGGGATATTCCAAACCATATGATGTCATGCTCAGCACATAAAGCTGGGGGAAGAAGGAAGGGGGGAGATGTTCAGAGTGATGGTGTTTGTCTTCCCAAGCAACTGTTATGCGTGATGGAGCCTGCTTTCCTGGAGACGGCTGAACACTCATCTGTCAATGGGAAGCAGAGAATGAATTCCTTGTTTTGCTTCGCTTGCATGCCCGGCTTTTACTTTCCCTATTAAACTGTCTTTATCTCAACCCACGAGTTTTCTCACCTTTACCTTTCTGATTCTCTCTCCCATCCCACTGGGGGGGGGAGTGAGCGAGCGGCTGCATGGTGCTGGCTGGGGGTAAACCATGACACCAGCCTCTGCCAGCTGACTTTCACATTGGAAAATGTGAAATATTGTGAAGAAGCACTGGGTGGGAAAATACTTAGATGGAAGAAAAGCAGCTCTATAGTCCTTCATATATGGTAATCCTTCATGGATATCATGGGTCTAAAGAAACATTTGCACACATGCATGCATACTATCAGTGTGATTTCTACAAGTTACTTCTCTGTCTTCTCTCTCCTTTAAAGTGCAAATTTTACACTATTTTCTACTTAAACCAGGCGGATTCCACTTAGGCCCAAACGAGCTGCATCAGGGACTAGTAAATTGGCTGTGACAGTCTTACCTGAAATAGAAATACCCTTCATTTTTATATTAACTTTTCTTTTTCCTTCTTACCACTGTTGGTTTTTATCCTGTCTGTGAAATGACACAAACTTCCCAGAAATTTCTTCTTCAAACAAATGCAAATTTCTTCCACCTTAATTGTTATTTTCCTTGTGCATAGATTATGGTTCACATTAAAATTGAATCGAAATACCTTACAACACTGGGTGGCGAAAAGAAATTTACCTTAACCTACCCTTTATCACTCTTGGCAGATTCTGTGCCAATTCATCTGACAATTTGGATTCTCTGACTGATTTCTTTTGGAAAAGCACTGACTGTGATTTTTAGACACCTGCTTTTTTTTCACTGTTTCTTTGTAAATAAGTATGCCTGTTCTACAGTAAAACACCTTAGCTTGGTTAAGGAGCTTTTTCTCCGTTTTTCCACAAATACCGTTCTGTTGAAAATGGAGTCCTAGGGCACTGGTTCTCTGCGTGTCTTTGTAAATTGACTCTGCTTTTTGTTGTTGATGTTGTTGCGTGCCCTCCCTCTTCCCTCTGTCTTCTTCATATTTCTATGGCTAGAAGACAAAACTGAGCTGGTTATTGAGACAGTATCATTTATTTGTGTTCTTTAAGCAGGCTGCAGCAGAGCCAGAAGATAATGGGCACCTCATTTATTCAGGCTTTGAATGATCATATTTAATTCCCAGTGACAGCTGTCTTCACCACATTAGCATTGCAAATCAGCTCTGTTTTGTAATGGCCTTCTATTGAACATGATTCAATTATGTGTGGTCCGTAGCGAGGCAGGATACGGTCTTAGTATCTATAGCAATATTTCTGCAAGCTGCTGCTCTTTACACTGCTCACATTTAAGCTGTCTGTTTACCACAATGCTTTCCTTGAACTACACTGAAGTCTCTTCATTTTGCAGCTAAATAAAGAAGAATGAATATAATCTGTAAAAGCAGTTATCTGGTCAGACATATTACATACCCCATTTTCTTTACACATGCCTGGAATCAGGAAACACTTGTTAAAATAATTGTTATTATACTTAAAACATTTATATTACAAAAGTCATTAAAGTGGATTTAAATGGTTATACAGTGTTAAATGGTACTAAGTACTAAAGCTTAGTGCTGGCTTGAAGAAAAATTGTAATAACATACCAAACAAGTAAATTGCCTTTTAGCGTCGTAGTTTTCCAGGAAAAGGGCAGCAAGGCTTAACATTTAGAAAGCAAGCTAAACCTCACAAATTTTCAAAAATACAGTTCCAGAAGATTTCAGAAATCCTATTTAATTTATTGCAAAATGGCTAAATCCTGTGCACCATATATTCTAGTCTGTCTGCATCTTGGGCTGGCATGTGCAGATGACATTTCAGACTAAGCTGCTTGAAGGCCTGGATCACATCAGTGTAGCTTAATAGGTTTGTGTATTTGTTATAATACAAAAACCTTTCTAAATTCTGATTCCATGTGTAAGGCAAGTTCTGCTATTGTGTCAGGCAGCCTCAAAAAGAAAAGCTTCCTCTGCACAGATCCAGCAAATACATGCTTCAGTCTGCACAAGGCAAAGCGTAAACCTCACTCTTTTCTCCTGGATTTCCACCCCTGTGATCTCTTCAACATTTAGCTCTTGCAGAAATCTCATTATACACAATACAGCTGTCCCCAGCCTCAGGGCTCTCTTAGCACCCTTCCTCTTGGTGACGAAGTGCACCTATAGCAGAAATACATTATTTATTCCACAGACTAGAGTGCTGGGCCATCATTCTAAAGTATTTTGTTGAACAAAAAGAGGATAGGGTTTTTAATCTTACACTAACCTTGAATTGTTTAAGGACTCTCTCTAGGTGATGATGACAGAGGAGTTACAGTGTCCCTTTTGTGGGATCCCCAGTTTGAGGTTGGTCCTGGGCTGAAGCCAAAGGCCACCGCTAGCTGCCCCAGGTGGGCTGGAAGGGGACGGACACCTGTGCTAGCCACATCATTCCCTCCGGGGCTGCTGCATTGGATACTGCTGTGCATTGACCACATTCATCTGTTTTTTAAAGTATTGCTTTAGTTTTTTTTCTTTTTCCCAGCCTTCATGCACACCTTTCCTTTCCACTGTCTGACAGATTCTGCTGTCTTTTTTGCAAAGATTTGAGACATACTTATTTCTTGATTATGTTCTTAACTTAGTTTATGACATTTTTACTACATTTTTGAAATCACAGAGCTTATGTGAAAATAATGCTGCTTCATCAATCAAATAGGGGATTCACTTAATTTTTTAAGGTTAGACCCGTTTGTTTTTAATGGCCGTTTTTTTTATATATATCAAATTGTACATTCACCTATCTGGGAAACAAACTGGAGTCTATGGAAGCAGTTTGATTTGTGGTTATCATGCCTACTGCATTAAAAAGAGTATGTATGTGCAAGTAAATACCTGTGCATGCTATTTTTGTGCATGGTCTTTCAGGAAGCTGCTACATGGGATTGGATCTCAACACAACACAACACAAGTCTACCAAGGGTCAGTTACTGTAGCAGCGTCTCAGGCCCCAGTCCTCGGAGGTATTTAGGGAGCTGGTGCCCATTAGTTCAAGTGCTAGATGAAAAATCCAGCTATGCATTTTAAAGAAAAGCTGTGCCAGCATTTTAAAAGTTAATGTATATTGTATCCAAAGTCAAAGTCTGCTCTGCTCAGACATCCAGAAAAGGAAGATGTCTTCATTTTTTTCTAAGCTACTTGAACTTTTCTGATGATTAAAAACAGTCTACAAAGCAAATGGGATAATATGGATAGTGGATAATGGAATAAACCAGTCTGTAGAATATATTATCAGGGTCACAGTCTCTAAACCCTTCACAATCAGAGATTTTTTTTTAAATTATTAAAAGGGAGCTGTTCAGTACTTTTTCATATTTTTTCTTTTTTTCTGTACTAATACCTTGAAAGATTTAAACTAAAATTATTTTTCTTAACAGAAACCAACACTGGGGATACAATTTTGTTTAAGGATTAATAACAGAACAAGCAAAAACAAGAAAAGGAAAGCACGCACCACAAGCTCTATGAGGAAGAACAAATTGAAAGGCTTTAGAAAACAAACTGAAGAAGAAAGAAGATCTTATCTGTGGCTTTCAGCTTTTTTCTCCCATTGAAAAAAAATGAAGAAAAAAAATATTTTGGTAAAATGTGAATTTCCAATGTGCTTAGTAAGAAATTCAGCTATGGCAGGCATTAAAAAAAACTTGTACGTATCAGAATATGTCCCTTTTTCATCATGGGCTCTCACCTCAGCAACATTGCACTGTGAATAAAAAGGAAAAGCAAGTGTGATGTAGGGGCTGGTGGGGCTACTGGTGGAGCATGATGCCATGCTACGGCAGCTGATCACGTGGGTCCTGCTGTCTGACCCTGCTAGATGCCTCTCAGGTTCACATTTGCAGAAGCTGACCTTCGTACAAGATATGTTTCCCTAGGCAAAGAAAGAGGCAAAAAAGTTTTATGTTACCTCAGTATCTCTCTCTCATCTAATTCCCACCCCACCCCAATCTTATTAACACACATTTGAAAAGTACTACCAGTCCTATAGATAATTGCACTACTACAGGTTTCCTGAAGACTGGCAGTTAGCAATAGAGGGGGAAAGACAGGAACTCCTACCTGCCCCAGTGGAGGACATCACTCCAGGCACCCACGTTACCGCTTGCTTTTGACCAGCCAAGGATGCCACAGAGGACATGGAGGGAGGTGGAAACGATGCTGCAATAGTGGGCACAGGGGACCCTCATCCCTAGGAATCCAGGCTTCATTGATTTTGTCACTCAGGAGCAACCTTTTTATTCTGAAACAAGTAAGCTCTTTTCACAGGAAAACTGCACAAACAAAACTATCATCACCTCCTGAGTATGCATTGCTGTTTTATGTAAGACTGGTCATGTTTACAGTCAATTACCACAGAAAACCAGAGAATTTCTTTCTATATTGCTGTATGTAATGGATACTAATGACAACTTCCTCCACCTGTCATGTAATTTGGTGTAATTAATGTAATTTGTTCTGGTAATTGTAAGAAGGTGAGGACCAGAGTTCATGAAATATGAATCACTTCCACATCCCATTTCAATATTTATTATCCTGTGCTATCCATAGATACCATAAATATACAAATAACTTAATTGAGAAGCAATAAAGGTTTCTATAAAATAAACCAAACCTTTCACAGAAGTAAGGAAATGGAAAGTAAATCCCATAACACCTTCTCATTCTTCAGCTGGAGGCACATGTTCTGTAGCATTCACACACCATAGGCGACCACTTCAAAGTCTTCTAGAGGTGTCAGCCTTCCAAATTTTTTACTTGTCAACTGTATTCCTGTAAAGGTTGTTCATGCTACTTGTCTCTGCCCCAAATGACTTATGTTGCAAGTACAGAGGAAATTAATGCAGACAATTAATGCAGACAATGGGGGAAATAAAGCAGCCAGAATTGCTCAGCTTGATCTCAGGAGATTGTGCTCATGTTGTCCTATGTATTGGTCATAGTTAAGAAGAATATTAGGCAGGGATTTGGAAGATAATGAAATAGTTGGGGCTACTTATAGGGACATTCCCCTTTCCCACCTTATGGGGGGGTATAGGAAAACTGTGGGATAAAAACCAAATGTGTCTGCCTGGAACTTCAAGAAGTAGATGGAGAAGGCTGGGCTTGTGGGGTAACTGGAAGTTGGTGTTCTCCCTCAGTCTCAAAGATAAACTGATAAGTATGGTGCAGGAGGTTGTGAAAGGCCTTGAGAATGAATCAACAGCTTAGGTTCAATGAGGCAAGTGAAGGGGAGTGGATTTTACAAAGCCAGGGAAATAAAAGTAAGAGAAACACAGGAAGGAAGATCTTCGCAGCAATATGAAGAATTGTCAGAGGAACAATATTACAACAAAAGACAAGAAGTATGTCATAGTAACTTAGTCATAAGATAATGCCAACTTCTGCTGCATGGAAAAAAAGACAGGAAAGATTTGAAATATTGCAGTGAGAATCACCAAGGCAGCCTGAATGGGAGAAATAACTTACAGAGCAAACCCATGCTACATGCCTCATTGACAAGCCTAGCAGTGTTCATACTCAGAAAAATGAAATTGTAGTCTGGAATTAGAGTCAAAGGTTAGTACTATCTCTGAACTGAACTTGAGTTTACAGGCCTCTTTGAGGACATACAAGAAAGTTGGTCTAAGATTTTAATGTGGTCAAAATATGCTGAGACTGGAGTAGAGAGACAGGTTTGTGAGGCAAGAACCCAGAAAAGGTTGACAAATTCACATTTTCACAGGCAGATATGCAGAGATACAGTTAAGGAGAACAGACACAGTCCACGCAGAACCACTATAAAAATGGTAAGAAAGGTGAATCAGACAACTTCTCCAAGGCAATCTTTCCCAGAGCAGTCAGAAGTAGAAAAGAGTCCAAAGAGGACAGGATCTGAGCAAATGAAAGGCTGAGAGAGAACAGCCATGTCACACAAGTCCAAGGGATAAGCATGGAATCCATGTTCACTACATTTCTCTAAAAAGAAGCTGTAGTGACAGAAAGAATTATCAGTGAAATGTAGATCCTAAAATCAGATGAAGGGGATCAAGAGTAGAACTGGAAGACAGAAACAGAAATAGAGTTTGGTAACAGAGCATCTATGAGATCAGAGATCTGTGAGATGAAAGGGAGGGAAGAAGTAGGTGGGAAGAAAGGTCTCATCATTTTAGAACAGGAACCTAAACCATGATTTTATTGTGATGGAGGAGTGTGAAGTTATGGGCAATGTTGGGGGAGAGTACAAATGTGGTCACCGGGTAGAGCACAAAGTAGGACAGAAGGCTCACTAGCCTGGAAGAACAGCAGGAAAGGCAGGGAGGAGGAAGAAAAAGTCACATCATATTTTGTCAGCTTTGTGCATCAAGGAATATGTGAAGTCCTGTGGGAAATGGATGTGGAAGCCAAAGGTGGAGAGAACTGGGCGTGAAGTCCACTGTGCTGAAATAGCCGGAGCTGTCAGTGTGGGATTCAGGCAGCAGTCAGGGTGGGGACAGCAGAGCAGCGTATGTCCTCAGCTCCTGGTGCGCACCCAGGACCTGCTGTTGTCTTCCACACTTACTTTCCCTTAATGTGAGTATGGCCTTTCATGTTCTTCTATTTTTATATTCTTTATGCTTGAAACTTTTAGCAGGATATTATCTGGTAATTATCTTGCTGAGAATATTGCCTGCATTGTAGAGACCCCCTGAAGTGGGTTGCTTCTTAGTCCTTATGCACGGTTCGGATTTTTCAGAGCCACTTTTGAAAGTGGGAAAGGTTATAGGCCCTAAGATGCTTACCTGAAAAGCCTCTGATTTCATAGGAATGCTTCGAAATTGGTTTAGTCTCACTAATATCAGTCTCCAGAAAAGGTTGAGTAAAGTCAGCACAGAATGAAGTAAAATCCAAGAATAACTTGGGAAAACACAATGTATCTATTTGAAAAGAATCTGCAGTTACTCCACCTACAATCTTTTTGCAAGTCAATTCCTCCATCAACTGTTCTCCCCAAATGAGCCGATGTCTGTCTACGTCACTGGTTCTGGAGCTTTTGGGAAATCCAAAAGCAATCGCTTCTCAGCATTTTGTTAATATGCTCTAATAAAGGATACTGCAACGAAGCATCTGCACTTTAAAAAGCATAACTTAGCAATGCTGGTTACTGAGAGCAATGGAGTCGATATGGCTAAGTTGGAAATAAATGGCTGGTTTTTAAATTGAAAAAAGTGTGTTTGATTTCTTAGATATACAACTCATAGAAGTTTTCTTTGCCAAGAGATACCACTGTTAAGTCCTAAACTGTAGAGAAGTATATTTCATAAAATGAGTTTCTAACAGCAGAATGGCCATAAACAGTAACAGTCCATATCAGTTAGAAAAACAGTCAGTCCACAGTTGCTGATGTAAGAACAGGCAAGATGCTTGTTTATTGTTTACCACGTTCCCTTCTTATTAAATAATTTAAATACTAATATGTAGAAGTGGTGGGCAGTAAACCTGAAGCATAATCCAGTAATTCATAAATAAATGTGTTATATTAAATTGTAACAGATGTTAATAAGCCCTCTAAAATCAATATACTCTGTAAATAAATATATATTTAGTTTGAATTTAATTGATCTTCCCCCAGACTTTAAGTAGGCATTCCCTGGATAACAGCTAGGAGCAAAGCCATGTTAAAGATTACAAAATTCTGTCTCAGAAGATGAAAAGGAAACCAGTTTTTCCTGGTTTCCCAGTCTGTTCTAGAGTAAAATTTTTCTGGAATGCAATTTTATTTTCTCTTACATTCCTTTCTCCCATATAGACTCTCCCTACTTGATACATGATAATTCACAATCACCATTTTTAAAAGGCCTTTAAGGGTTCTATAGATAGAACAAAGAGAAGCTATGCTGAGAGCCAATTCCCCGACTTCTCTGTGGACAAAGAAGTCAGATTAACAAACTGACATTACAAAAGAAACTCTTCGGTATTTTCTCAGTTTGGTTCAAATTAAGTTGCCAACTAAAGCAAGAAGATTGGAGCTGAGAAGTTAAACAAGATAAAACACATGTCAAATTGCTCGTGAAGAGCAAAAGCCAATCCAATAACCAGCTTATCAAATTCCAATACAGTTAAATAAACAAAGTATTGTGTTATTAATATACTGAAGCAGTCCTCTCAGTTTCCAAAATTGCTGGTTGTCAGTCCTATGAACACCATGGCCACTCAGGGCTCAGCAGCAACGCCTGGAGCTAAAATGCAGAGGTGAGCACTCTGAAAGCAAAGCCTGTAGCTCCACAGCTAAAGAAAACTCTGTATTAACTCGGAGACCAACAGAACATATGACACAAACAGGGTCAGTTATGTTATGCATTCAAAGACTTCTAGAAAGATAACCTATTTTGATTTTTAAATGCCAGGCAATATAGATTCCACCACCTAACCTTTGCTGTTAAAAATGCTCTCTTCAAAGTTGTTGGCATTGATTCAATGGCTTTTACTACAAGCTCTGTTCTACCTGTATCTCTTTCCACCACTCTCTCCTATCAGATGTCCCAACTCCAGGTGAACACTCCAGAACAATGTTCCTTAATCTGATTTCAAAAACTATTGCAAAAAAGCTTGGTAAAAGACAACCTCATTTGCAATTCACAACTGCACACCCATACATGCAAACAAGCAAAAAACCCTATAGAATAAGAGTTTATTTTAATTTTTTTAAAATTAAAACTATTTTGATAATGCTATACACTAAACCACTCTGGAATAAATACATTGTCTTCAGGTTTTTAAAGGCTCGAAACACAACACACACAGCTAACTTCTTTACTTTGAGGGTGACAGAGCACTGGAACAGGCTGCCCAGGGGGGTTGCGGAGTCTCCTTCTCTGGAGATTTCAAAGCCCGCCTGGATGATATCCTCTACAACCTGCTCTAGGTGAACCTGCTTTAGCAGGAAGGTTGGGCTAAATGATCTCCCGAGGTCTCTTCCAACCCCTGCCATTCTGTGATTCTGCAATTTTAAACTTACTGACAGTCTACAGGTGTCCAGCCTGGTGCAGTTCTGCATATCCTAACACGGTGCGCTACCACATGAAACCAACAGCTGATTGAGGAGAGCTCCTTCTTTTGTCTTCAGGGAAAATTCCTCCTTATACAACAGTGCCTTAACACTGGGGATGGATGGAGAGGGTTGCAAAATATGGGAGATGTGTTGGCATTGCAGTATCCAAGACATTCATACTTTAAATACATTGCGACAAACAAGATTTGGTTTATAAACTATATACATCTTATGCACTCAACCGATGTGTCACAGTACCTTAGGATTACTAATCCTAAGGTACTAAGGATTACTAGATATGCGTCCTCAAAACCTCTATCCATACACCTATCCTTTCACTTCTCTTAATTAGGAACAAACCAGTGTTATTCTGAGCTTGAAGAACAAATGAGTTAAAAATCAGTGATGTCTTCATCATGAATATTTGTCCTTATCAGAATGGAGTCTCCTGGAACAATTACTATGTATCTAGGCAGCAGCTCTGCAAGCGAATGTGAATTAGCATCGCTACAGATTATTCCAATAGTTCCTATTCATCACAAACAACAACAGCTTCAGGAAAACATAACACTAACACATGCAACCAGGCAGGGGATATATCAGAAAACACGTTTTCAAATCAAGAAACAAATCTGAAGACCATCAAAAATCCTAATGCAGAAGGAAAGCCACAAGACCTGTGTTCAAATTTAGAATATTTAATTGAACTTTTTAGTAATTTCTGAGAACTGCATCAGAAAAGCTCTTATTTGTACAACACAAAAGGTTATCAGCAGACAATCCATTCAGACAGTGACCTTGCCAGCCAGTACTGGAGGATAAAAAAAAAGCGCCGTTCTCCGTCACATTCTCCAACACCCTTATTGCTCTACCTCCCCATAGAAATGTTATGCAATTAATAGAGTATAATGCATGTTAAAATGTGATCCATACATGAAAGAGTTTGGGAAAACATAATTAATATTAACATGAAGAATACTTTGCACCTTTTTTCCATTATTTTTATTCTGGCAAACAAAAGGAAATATGCCTGCTCTCCCTGTCCTCCCTCCAGTTATTAGTTATCACCAGTATAACTGCATGCAAGCACTACAACAGCACTAGAACCTGTATTGATACTAAATTGCTGAACTAGGTTTTACAGCTAAACACAAGGAACAAGTATGTTGTTTAAAACATTCATTTCGGATGGATACTTTCAAAGATAAGTCAATCAGCTGGGCCTATTTGACAATCTTAATTCTGACAGCAGAAACCATATTGATAAAAGAAAACGAGCAAATATTTTCAGGGATTACAATCTGCATATTGTTAAAGAACTGACAACAATTTTATCAGTATTATATATCTCAGGAGGAGAGGAACCATTATTCATACCTTACTTAGATTCATCTCAGTGGGCCAGGATTTGTGTGACATTATACAACCCAAAAACCATCTTCATTTCTGGAGTCCAAAGCAAACTTGCGGAGAAAACAGTCAGCAAGAAGACAGGTTTCTTTTATATCATTCTCAAATTTTTTGAGGAAACTTTTTCTCCACAATGTCGTATTCGTATTCATTTTCTTTGCTAAAATAATTTCCAAATTGTATTATCAACCTTAAATACAAAATCATTTACAAATATGGCCGAGGTTTACTACCTGCATTTTACAGCCTGAAGAAACAAAGCCTGTGGGTCTTGGATGCTTTATTCAAAATTGCAGAATAACAGCAGGGACTGAATCCTGCTCTTTTCACCCAACATGTTCTCTCCAGTAGCCCATCAAAATCAAAGCTACACTGATATGGGGTCATCCAGACCACACGCTAGGAATTTTCCATTTTGAGTATTCCTACTTCAGCATAAATGCAGATCCCATTTCTATTCTGGCTTCATTGAACTATCATTCCAGGAGTTCAAGAAGTGAGTTCAGAACATTTCTGCAAATAACTACCTGGTTCCACCAGCTGCAAACATACATCAAAGGTAATCAGAAAGCAATTGGCAGTGACCGCGATGCATCAAGCATGCCAGAGCAGATGAGAACTTAAACGTGAAAGTTCAAGAGAGTAATTCGGATATCTAATCCTCACTGGTACCTGCTTTCAATTTGCATCACAATTTTTGACACAAATTCCTCAAAGCACCTAAATGTGGACACTGAAGCACATGCAACAGCACCTGAGCCCTGCTCAGAGACAAAGAGAAAAGGGTTCTTAGAGTCTGTCCAAGTCCCAAAGGTTGATACGGTGCTCAAGACAGTGCTAATCTTACGCCACAGGCTTACAACCCAACAGGACCATTCAACCTGTTGCCAGTCTGCAATGTATCCACCTCCACACAGCATTTCCAGCCGGCTCAACTTGACACACCAGCCATGCTACCCTTACAGCTGGAGCCCACCCAGACGCCGCTCCGAGCCAAGCGCGGCAGACACATCACCGCATGAAGCCGGTGCTGAGTTTAACGTTGCCAGACCTCTTGTGCTGAAAACAAACAGCAGCACAAGTCCCAGCTCCATTAGGAAACCACCTGAGTAGCAGGGCGCCCGTTCAAACAGGCTCTTTCATTCTTCAGCTTTCAGAAGTGAATATTGCAGGTAATACAATAGCACCTGTCTGTAAATTTTAAATAAATAGGAGAACACTTGATTCTTGACAGCTCATCTCGACATTTCCGTTGCTGATGGCAACCTTAATAGCCAGCCTTTCTGTTTTCTGTCATTACCCTCATCTCACAAGCTCTAAGGGTTCGATTCTGCCTCAAATATTTAGGGCATTTTCGCACAACAGTTTCAACTAGTGGAGCAAATTTAAACTATAACTTGCCCAGCTTTGCAGTCAGGAGAATCTCATTTTCTCTCCTCAGAAAAGGCAGGGAGGAGGAGGGGGGAACCCCGCTAACATTTTGCAGACCTTCCATGTGCCGATCCCAGAGTTGCGGTTTTGTTCACATTGGGCCTTGACAGAGAAAGGATCATTGTCACATTAGCTTTGCAGATCCATGAAGACACCCGCGTTCTCCGACCGGGCTGTTTTCTGTTCCCACAGAAACCACATATTTAGTGGGGGCAGCCCCGAGATGAATGGAAGTCTCTGCATTCATACAGTAATAAAGGACAACAACCACCTGGATTACTTTTCTTCTGGTACTATTTTATAAACACAAAGATATTGAAAATACTGAACCATTCCTTCCTTCCCTATTTTTGCTTCACTAAAGCAAGACTGCAGAGAAACTGAATTAGCATCCCTTGCTCGATGGAGGAACTATATCTCTCTCATTTGTTCTTAACCTGTACCGTATTTATTGTTTTGAGTCTCAAGCTGTATGTTCTGTTTTATCCCTTATATTTGCAACATTGAAAATATTTGTATACTATTAGATAAATGATAAATGTCTAAAAAGAACCATTTGATGGAAGGTTTTGATTGGATTATTATTGAAAGATTAGCGATTCTGAAGTGCTCAGTTACGTGATATTTAATCATACAACCCCAATGAAATCTGGTTAGCTTTTATACTGAAAGTAGGCCGGGAGAATGGATAGCAGAATCAGAGCTTACATATTTAGTATTGAATAAACCATATTTTCTATGCTGTTTTCCATAAAAACAGACATGCTAGATCAAACTAAAAGATTTTTCTCAGCCAGTGGCCAGCAGCTGATGTTCAGAAAAAAGAACATATGAAAGAAGGAAAGTAGAGCGGCAGTTGCCAGCTACTCCTGTTTAAAATCATCCATCTCACGTTTAATAGCTCTCCACAGTCTTTTCTTTATAAAACTGTTTAATCACTTTTTGAAGTTTTTTGTGATTTTGGCATCCCATGAAAATGAATCTCAAAATGTAATATTGTTACGCAGGAAAGGGCTTGCTTCTGTTTGTTTTAAACCTGCTGCCTAATAGTTTTCTTGGGTACCCCTGCAGTGAGTAATCATTCCCTATTCAGTTTCTTCATGCCATTCATAATTTCATATTCCTCTTTCACACCCGCCCTTTGTTGTCCCTGCCGAGCTGAAGAGTACTGGTACAGTTACATCTCTCACATAGAAGCCGTCCCATACCTCTAACCTTCCCCTCTTCTCCCTGCCCTTTTCTATGTCTATATAGACCTTTCTAGGTCTACATCCTTCCACACTTCCACAGATCATTCACAATGTGCCCATCTCATCAATATACGTATAATCAAGCTCTCTGTTTCTTTTTTTTTTTTATTCTTTTCCAAATACTTCCTAATACTCTGTTTGTCTTTTGATGGCTGCTGAGAATCAGGCTGATGTCTTTAAGGAATTAATCAGAAGAGCTTCAAGATATTGTTTCCTAATCTACAGTCCACTACTGTGAGCTTCATCATTAAAACTGTTTTTCCTCAGGAGGATTACTTTGGATTAATTTGGTCTTTTCTCACCCAATCACTTAACACAGTAAAATCCTTCCACAAGCCTTTACAATAAGCTTTGGCTATCTTGAGTAATTTCATATCAGCCAAAAATTGTCTCTTTATTCACTGCTTTTTCTAGATCAGTTAAGAATATGTTGAATAGCAGACAGCTCCATTCATTCCCCTGCTAAATCTTTTGGAAAAATATTCTCTCTCCTATTCTCTTTCTCCCCCTCTTTTCCTTTAACCCATTACTAATTCAGGAAGAAACTTATTCCATACCCCATATCAGTTAATTTTTGTTAGCCCTTGGTGAGATGCCTATTAAATATCCAAGATGTGCTGACTCTTCTCCATTACAACACGTTTAAACAACCGTGGCATACCAATTCTGGTCTTTATTACAATTTCAGCCAATTTGCTCACTACAGAATCCAGACATACCAATGAACTTCAGTCTCACACCCCACAGGTTCTTTAAAAATGGCTTCACGACTATCACTTTCCACTCCTCAGGTATCAGGGCTGATGTAAGGCATAGTTATCCATCACAGGGAGTAGTTCAGCACTTTAGTTTTGATTTCTGCTAGAGTTCTTAGATGGAGACAGTTTAGTTCTGTTGGTTTGTAACTATGCACACGTCGATTTGTTCTAAACTTTTTTCGTAACAGGTAAGTCAAAGGTCCTTAGTTTATTCTCCACATAGAAAGGCACCAATATGAAAACAGCCCCACTCTTGTTGCTCTTTTTTAGTAAACAACAACAGAAATAATTCATTTAAGGTTGAGGTTGTGGGGTTTTTTGCTAAAATCTTAACTTTCTTGAATGTTTCTTTTACACTTTGTCGGAACAACAGAGTCAGGCTTTCTACTTTTGCATTTTAAATGCTGATATTAGTTGTGCTAATGTTTTTAGCAAGTCAAGGCTCAACAACCGTTTGGCCTCTTTCATAACAGTTTTACATTATCTTGCCAGGGTTTTCTGTTTTCTCATTTGGATAGAAGTTTCACAATGGAAGATGTTTCTGGTAGCTTTAAACAATCTCCTGCAAGGATTTTACCCTTTGGGCTGTCTCTCTTGATTTCTTTTGAGAAAGTTTCTTCATCTATATGTACTTTCTTGTTGTAAATTATATTATGATGGGGAGATGGGCAAGAAGTTGTGGGTTTTCTGCCTTCAGTGATACTGAATTTGAGAAAGCTGTGGTCAGTATTGCCTCATCGTTATGATTTTAGGAAAGAATTACCGGGATAAAATGAATTTTATCTTCATTATGACTTTCTAATAATCTGTTGTTGGATTAAAATAACAGCCTTAAGAATTGTAACCACTGATGGGCATGTGCACTGTACAGCACATAGTTAACATCAAAATATAATTTATATCACTGCCATTGAATAAGAAAGTGGAATAAAATGTATGCTGTCTTGGATTATTTGTGAAATATTATATTATGATCATCTTAATCTATTATGCTAGGCTTTTTGTTGCTGTTGGTTTAAAAAACTATTTAGTTTATGATTATGACTAAGCCTGGCTTTTTCATGAAATTGCAGAACCTTTCACATGGCTAAAGATTATGAATTGCATTTTATCATTCAACATGAATACACAAAACCTTGTAAGAAAAGGAGATCCTTGTTATCATTTCAGCAATCTCTGTTTTCCGGTTTATGAAAAAAAGAGCAAGGAGCTCATTGTTCTTTGCATCAGTGAAGATGAAAAAGCGAAAAGAAGATAACTACAGTTTCCTAGGTAAGAGCTTAAAAGAAATTCTTACTAAACCAACAAAAATTTCTGGATATTGCTGTTGACGTGAGTGACCACACAGAAATTATTTCAATGTCAGCAACATGTTCTCATTCTTTGCACATAGTGTGAAATATTCAGTACATTTTTGTCAGAAATGCCGTTGCATTCTCATTTTTAAGCATATTGAAAGGTAAAATAACCAAAAATTAAATGTTTCTTCTGTGTGACAGTAACTGCCACATGGTACTGACCATAATGATACTCAATGGCAGTTTATTTTTGGTTGATCATATCAATTTTTTTTTCCTTAAGTGCTAAACAATGTCAATCTTCTCTGTCCCTGTTTTACCAATGACTGTGGCAGACCCCAAGTTATTTGAAAACAGTCCTGTGCACAAGCACAAAAAAAGTAACTTTTGATAGAGTTGGAGCAAACCAAAGGCTACAGATGAAAACTAATTCAAAATCAGTGTTTTAACAACATGTGTTTCAATTCAGCATTTTTTTTTGTAAAAAGTAAAAGAGGGTCAAAAGTTAAAAAATCTCCATTTTATATAGATATTCACTCTCATTTTTTTGACATTTTAAATTACTGTAACAAGAAAATGTAAAGAAGAGTCAATGTCAGCAAATTACTCAGCTCGGCACAAACAGTCTTTGGGTCACCCAGATCACAATTAAATTGGTTCAGGGATACGGATAGTGCTTTAGAATTTTTTTTTCTCTCTCTTTTGTCATCCACAACCTTTTTTTGCCCCAGCTGAGTGAGCTGCCCCAAAATAAGAGCAGAATGAAGACAAGCCCTGTTGATTTTACCCAGAGATAAATTCACTAAAGCCACCTCAGCACAGCGAGAAATAGTGGGTGGGGGAAGAGATTCATATGAGTAAACGTGTATTGAGTGGTCTAAAAAAACCTGTATGGTGAAGCAAACTTTGAACAGAATTCCAGGATGAATAAAGGTGACTAAAGACTATGTTCGGGGCTCTTTTTTAAGTGAGTATAAAACTAGCAACAATTTCCAGGACAGCCTGAAATTTAAATGATAGGAACTGAAGAATGGCAGCGCCACTGCCAAGAGGAATTTTCTATCCTGTAATTACATGGATTGCAACCAAAGCCCCCTTCTATGCACTTCATGATGGAAAGGCAATATTTTTCTTTCAAATACACTTAAAATATAAGAAAATATTGCACACAACCACCTCATGTACGAACTCCAGAGAAATCAAATTTAAACAATCTAAGGTGTAGGCAAGCATCTACAAATCTATGCACACACAATACTGAAAATAATTTCAGCTGTGTGTAAATATATTTGCAACAAACTTTTAATAAAAAAAATATGTTTTCTCTTTTTTCCTCTGCCCTTTTCTCCTTCCCTCTGTACCTTGCCCTGTTGATTTTTTCCTGCCATTTTTGGGTTCCTTTCCCTCTTCCTCCATTTCCACACGTATTCTTTCATTCATCTACCTGACTTCCCTCCTCTTTCTCTCCCCTCTTAATTTATTTCTTGCATTCAAATAGCAGTGCTGCCTGGGACATAGCCTCTGTCTAAACCAACCTCAGTTAGTTTACACCCATTGCTTTCATAAGAGGGTACTCAGGGCATAAATGCCTTTTTGCCCTGGTACCTCAGAGTCCATTATATCCAAGCACAAGCTTGTCATGGCGTGGTCTAAAAATAATAAGAATAGAAAACTTATGGGCTTAGGGATCTTTACACCTGTTTGCAGCTCAGAGAAAACAGTATATATCTTACTGTGCTATTTTTTTTCTTCTCTGGTTTTGCATTTTTCTTGTTCAATAGCATGTTGTTAAAAATAAATAAAACTGGGTGGGGTTTTTTTCTCCAAGTGATGCTTCTCATCTCTTCCTCCCATGTCTGCCATGCTGGACCACTCATCTGTAACAAAGGTACTTGTCATGCACAGCAACCAGGGAAATGCAGGGCCATGAAGGAGAAGTGGAATCTCTATTTATCTTGCAAACCCTAATTTACAATTTCACCACTGAACTTTGCGTTTTCATGGAATTCATGGAGAGATTTACAAAAAGATGTCCTCCAATGAATATTAAGCCATGTTAACATCAGTGAAATACTTGAAAACACAATCCTCGGAGTACTTGGCACAAATACAGACCCAGGTTCCAGTTGAGACAGAAGCCAGATAGTTCTCCAGGTATCAGACAATTGCCTGCACGTCTTTTCTTGCCAACATCAGGAGATTTTCAAGGACAACACTCTGCCCTAGTATTCGTGCACGTAATTAACTCCCAGTGTAATCAATGGGATGTGTAACTGAGGAGCTCTGAAGAGATTTTTTCTGGCTATAAAACATTAAAATTAAAATTTTTGTTGCTGAATCTACCTCTATTCATAGAAGCTAACAGGTTTTTGCTGCATTTTCTGCAATTTAGATATGTTTAATCTTCAATTATATTAAAACCTATTGATGAGGAGAGGTGGTTCTTTTAACAGAGTGCTCACAAGGCATTCATGAAGCCTTCTCATTCATACTCTGCCAATTCTTTTACCAAAAGAGATGTTCTTGCAAAAAAATTCTGCCTTATCTTATGACAAGTCCTGTAACCCAGAAGTACGCGAGCTTGAGAAACTCTGGATTTGCCTACATTTAGGCAAAAAAGTTTCTCTTGGCCAAAAAAGAGAAAAAAATTCCCAGATCAAGAAACACATTAAAATGTGCTTTTTTTTTTTTTTTGGCTGAAATGAATAGAAAGTATTCTATTACAGTACTACAGTACTACAGTTGCCAGTTTATACAATTTTTTAAAAAAGAATGCATGAAATTCCTGAAAGTGGAAGATTGAATGAAATTCCTGTAAGCAAGAGATTTCTTCTTCAGAAATATTTTAATCAATAAAAAAATAACAATGAGTTCTGCTGGGAAACACTTGATTGCTGTCATTTACTATTAAATTGAGCTATCCAATGCACCCATAAAACCAGAATAATTGGCCTATTAATTTTTAACATCATAAACATCGAAGTCATCACTAAATCCTAAACAGCAAACGCCGTAACAAGAACGGTTGTTAGACACTTGGGGGATAAGTGTGCATTCCCTCCTTGAACAGATTTCTTCCTTTTTTATGCCTATTTCTTGGTTAAGTTGTTAGATTGCCACTGATTCCCTTTGCAATGGGGTTTTGTGGCCAGGCAGGTTCTCTCTTCATCGTTCTCTACTTTTATCCAGCCTGTTTAGACAGTAATCACCTTGCCATTAGGAGGTAAGGCAATGCTACGCACTGCATGGCCTTTATTACCTATTGTTTATAGAGCAGTAAAGTTCTTTTCTAATTGATTAAATAATTGCAGTAAGCTTCTTTTTAGAGCTATTGCTATGTTGTCAAAACAGTTTAATTGTTCTGTACGTTGATATAGTGCTTTTTTTGCAGCTATTTTGGAATGCCTTTGGTAAAGAACTATCCTCCTGACACAGCAGAAAACCTCCCCTCCCCAATTTACCTTTGCAATATGCATCCATACCTGTTACCCACATTTCATGTCATGCCTCGCTGTTCCACCTAGCCTTATTGTCCAATGCGGTCTATTTGCAACTTTGAGTTGCAGTATTTTTGGCTCCTCTGATACTTGCCATGACATGTTTTCTGTGTAGGGACTCTTCAAGTGGAGCCATGTGCCGTGGTAACGAAGCACTAACCACCTCTGTTCAGACGCAGACTAGCACAAAAAAAAAAAAGATAAGCACATCTTGCTTCCTACAGAGACTTTAATTTTGGATTTACTTTGTGTTTCATCTTTAAAATGAAAATTATTAGGCCTCGCAAGCAGAAGCTACCCATGGAATGTGGCCACATATTTTCCAATACCCTCATAAAATGTTTATGAATAACTCTTTAATTTCTTTAGAGTGTGATTACCTGTACGCAAGCAGATTTAGATGCCTATGTGCTTATTGTATCCAACCAGAACAGAAAGCAATGGTGCACCTGGAAGTCCAGCTGGAGGTGTGAAGAAAGTTGCCCTGGTCCTGAGTGCCAGAGCACACGCAGCTCTGATACCCATGGGGGGGAGGCAGCTGCTCCACGCACCGCGCAAAGGGTAGGCTCAGTATTAAATGACTGACCATGAGGAATAAGACGAAGGTAAACTGTATAGCATCCTATAAGGGCCTTCAACAGCAGACTGCTAAAAACCAGGAGAGCGATCCACGGGCTAAGAAACACTACTGGAGCATACAAAACCAGTTCACTCAGTAGCAGCGAGGAATGGTTTGATGAACGTTAACCATTTCTCCCACAAAGATAGTTGCAAAAGCAATTTGTGCAGTGATTACCAATATGAGAAAGGATCAGTTAGACCATCCCAATGCCTACAGATCACTTCTGTCATCTTTTCCTGGGGTTCAGGCACACAGACAGAGGGACCAGAGCTGCTAAAGAGACCTTGTGTTGACAAATGGGCCAGAAAAAAGAAGACAGCACGTAAAAAAGGAGACATACCTCCTCTATAACAAGTCACAGAAAAGGCACAAGCAACTTTAGTTGCAGTTACAATAGAACAATAGATCAACACAAAAGCTTTCTCATTATCCCTGAATTAAAAACAAATTAACATCATTTTTAATGTGCGTTAGACAGACATCTGCCCGAAGCAAAATTAAATCTTGATGGCATAGTCAAAACAGTATAATTTTGACAATGATAGCAAGGAAATATCCTTGGGGAGAACATAAAGTTGCTGTCCAGACACCAAAGAGATTTGACATGGAACAGTGGGATTAAATAACTACTGGTTTGCCCAAAGTGGCAAAGAGACCATTAAATGGTTGCCCTTTCTCTGAGCACACCCGTCACCTGAAGGACTGGGAAAAGGAATCATTATGAAATTGCATTAGAAAGGTTATTAAAATGCCCTTAGCAGCTGGCATGGGACCATGTATGATAACTATTTGTGGCAATGGTACTGTACAACTTTTCTGGTCAGAACAACATTATGCTAACAGCTGCAGATTTTGGTTTCCCCGACAGTGATATTTTGTCTTTCCCCTTTCCCGCACCTTGCATGTGATACTGTCACGTAATAGTGTTGCTGAACAAAGCTGGGTGGGAGGTACCTCTCTTCTTTTAGAAAAACTTCGATACTATAGGTGAAGGCCATCTCTGATAGAAGATGGTGAGATATTTCTTTGGAAAACCACATCTTTCAGACGTTTTATGAAAATAGGAGATGTCCTGAGATGTCCAAACTGTAACAAATTTATTGGCTGAATATTTCTGAAATAATTAAATACAGATACATCCTTTTCCATGCAGTTTGCCTTACAGCAGGTCTCTTGCACCAAACCAGAATTCTGCAGGGAGACAGAGAAATGGATTTTGCTCCTGTTTCCCACGGGCACTGATAAATGAACCAAAACCCAGTCAGTGACCAGAGCCAGTAAAGGTCTAAACTGTAGGAAACAAAAGTCAATGAGGTTTCAGACAAGGTGCCTGCTGTAGAGAAGAGGGCTGTTTAGTGGCAGTTGACTAATGCATGATCCAAGCAGCGCCGCTCCTCGCTCTGATGGCTACATTCCTAATCTAACGACTTGAAGCCAGTAAGGAGAACCCTGCCTCTCAAAACCTCACTTGAAAAGCTTAATACCATTGCTCATCACCACTAAGCTACAAGTCTTCAAGAATAACTTCAGCTCTCCCATGTCCAGGACTGCAAAAGAGCCACGAGTCTTCCCAAGGGCAGGGCTCTCAGTGCTGATGCATGCGACACGCTGTAAAACTACCAGGCAGAATAAAGAGGATTTTGAGCAATTGCAATGACCAACAGCTTTGCAGCAGCACAGATACAAAAGGGGACTTACCTTGCCAAAGTAACAAGATCCCTCCAAAAGTGTTATTTTTTTTTGGCAAGCCCGAGGACAATTCACACCACATTTAAAGGCTATAAAATCGATCAAAGCATTTCTCAGGATTCTCTGGGATGAGATCGCATCTGCTTGCTGTATCTCAAACTGCAGAAAAGTGACTGGATTGGAATGAGAAAAAAAAATAAAATGAAAGAATAACAACCGGGTTTTCTAATGGTGAGGAACAATGTTGTCTACAATCTTTCTTCATACTTGTACAGCTCAGTGGAGACAAAGATGTAGTTATAAGCAAAGCATACTGCCAAAGCAAACAAAACTTATGACCTGAAGGAAGCGAGTTTCCCAGCTTGGAAGCCAAGCCTGTAGGACTGGCGGATGAGGGGTTTTTTAACATCACTACTGATTCACACTGCTTCCTCCATCGCATTTGCAGTCACTCAGTGAAAATTTGCCAACATAACTGACAGTCATCTATCCCGATGTTATCTTTCAATTAGAATAAATCCAAGTGCAGATATACACAGAAAATTGTTCCAAAGATGAAATTAAATAAGATTTTCATAGATACACGTTTCTCTACCTTTCAAGTGCAGTCCCTTATAAGTAATCCATTTTTTTTTTCTAAAGCAACAGTGTTTTTTAAAACAAACAAGACCATAGACAGGAAAAGGTCTTGTAGTCCTCCCTGGATTTAATCTGAATTCGAATGCAGTAACAAATAACATGCATTTTTATAAAGAACCTTTCAAACCATACCGCTGTTCTTATGCCTCACAGTTAATTCATTAATTAAGACATTTCCATGAAAAATACAAAGGGCCGGAAAGTGGAATAGGGCACACCAGAAAATGAGATTGAGCTTTACTTTCATTATAATCTCCATACAGCTGAAGGAAAATATGGATTTGTTGAGGCTGAGAATCTTTCCTTTTCTGAAGGACAATTTCCATCTCAATTTTTTTAAAATTCAAGTATAACCAGAAAATGGGTGGTGTTTTTCCAAGATTATATCTTCTTTATGCTAATTCAGATAGCAAACCTCCACTGTTTTTTCAGATCAGATAGATACTTAAGATGATTATTTCTCTTATGTATATATACACATTTTAAGAAATTGCATGCTGTTGGCTTCTGCTATGGGTTTCTATTCCCTTTTTCTAAGCTGATAAATGCAGAAAGTGTCTATCTGCTTGGTGACATTCCCAATATATAAATGCATACTTTCAGCAAAGGCATGCCCTCTCCCAACATTTTTTTTGGTTTGCATTTAACAAAATAACTGCAAATGTCAGGTATTAGAAGGGTTGAAACAACCTTTTCTATTTTGTTGTCTTTAGAACCCCATCTTTTATTCATGACTTCTCTCTCTTGGTGCTGGAAGGGAGGCTGTGTTGCTATAGCAATGCCCTGCATATCCTTGTGGATAGCTTACAGTTTCACTTTTTTTAAACAACAAAGAGCCATTGATACTACATGTTGCCAAAGGTTACAAAAGTTGAATTCTAAAATGGAAATATTTCTTCTATAAGACTGCATAGGATATATGCCATGCAAATTCAAAGCTTCAAGTAAACATGCAGCCCTTTTGTGAATACAGATGAACCTAGTATAATACTGTTTGGCTTCAATATATTATTCAGAAGAAAAGTATTTAAAATATACTCGTTATCTACTGTTTTCAAGATATAAATGTGCAAATATGTACAGCCTACTCTTACACCTTTCTGACCTGCAGCAGAAATAAAACCTTTCTACATTTTAACAGTTCTGGATAATAAAATGCAGTCTTGTATTCCAATTATGATTTAATGGTAAATACACTCCCAATGTCAGGGAACAGTCACCTTATAGAAGCTTCCCTGCCCACAATGGATATTAAATATAGTTGAGTGTCCTTCAAGACTTCTCAAGTATGGTTTTTGTTCCTATCCTAATTGATTTCTCTTCTGTCAGATTTGAGTCCCCCAGATAGATGTTTACATAGTACAAATTCAATAACGGTTCAACAAGTTAAATCAAATAAAGAGTTAGATGGAAAAATTTAGGGTTACAGTCATAAAAGAGAAATTTATACTGGTGATTCAGCAGGCAGCACCAAATGACTCAGAACAGATCAAAGAGGGTAACAAGCAAAACATCTCCCGTCACTACTACAGAGCAGTAAATCAGAGAGGAAATCCAGACTCTTTCACCCTCCAAGTGTAACGCAGGTGGAATACCTCCCGTGCTGGGTTTACGCCAGATATTCATTGCCTTGCTCCCACTGCACTCACAAGAGGACCAAAGCCATTTAGGAGGTGTTTCAGTTTCCCGTGTAATCCTCCTGGCACCGCTGCCTGGCAGCCACGAGGGCCGGGTTCAATCCCTAAATCACTGAAACACTTAAAACAAGCCCGCCTCGCTCTGCCTTCCACAGAAACCTGGCACCCACGAAACCCACAAAAGCCACTGCTCAACAGACAGCTGGGGCCAGGCGGGAGGTGAGCTCAAGAAAACAACCATCTTTCCACTTAAAAACAGAGTCTTCTTCAGTTTCCAAATTTCGCTAGATTTACAAACCCATGAACAGTTGCTAACATGACTGCAGGGGCAGAGTGCAACTGAGGAAGCGAGGGAAAATTCATCAAATATCATCCTGACCTGGACCGTTTGCGTTCTGGACAATCCTCCTCCGCTATCGAGCAGAAAGTGGGACACGTGGGCTTAAACAGATTTTGTTTAACTGGAAAAGAAGGAAAAGAAAAACCCTATACCAACCATTCACAACAGGCAACACCACCACTCTGGCAGAGTACCTAGCAATTGTGCTGACCCTGTCCTCCTCCAGGTGCTCCTGACCCCGTGCTCCTCCTGAGGACCTGCTCTGCTGGAGCTGGTGCTGCTCTGCCACCCCACTTTTCATGGCAGTGCAGGGAGGCAGTGACATACCAAATCCACTCAGGGTCCTTTTCCCAAAGGCAGGCTTCACCAGTGGACTCTTGGCTCCTTACATCTTTGGCACCTCACTTCTTTTTTTTTCCTCCCCAAACCCTGAACCACAGAATTTGGTTATGGTGGCTCCCTCGCCCCAGGAAACAGCTAGGCTGCTTGAGCTTTTCCCAACTTAATTACAGCAGTTCTGATCTGCCCAGTTTTACAGCTTCATTTTACAGCTCGGAAACGCCCCTTGGAAACTTAAGAAGGTGCCAAGAGGGACAGGTGGCATTGCCCTAGCATACCAGCCCAATTCAGCCATTGCTTTCCAAAAGAGGCTCTCGGAAGGACAGGAGAGCTCTGAACTCGGGGTTCCTGGAGAGACACTGATCTTTGTCCTTCTTTACACCCACAGTCAGGCATATGAGGAAATATTACCACAAACAAAGAACAAGAGTGAAGATGAAACATGCCACAACTTGCATTCCCTGAACTTCTTTTCTTACGTGATGACAGCGCCACAAAGCCTGCTGCAAGTTCCTTGCTGGACACCTACAAGGCTGCTGTGTTTGAGCCTGTCCCCCCACCAAAAATGGTTCATAGAAAGAGCCTTTAGTCTATGATTTCATTGCCTATAGGAAAAAAGGAGAGAGCGGAGGGCAAGCCCTGTTGCTCTCCCCCAGCCATCTCCATGCCGCTGCCCTCCTGCCTGTGCAGCACCAGTGAGCATGGCAGGGACTGCCAGTATGGGGATGCCAGAAGCCAGAATCCAAGCTGTCTGTAAATCCCTTTTGCCTTTATGGCATTTGATGGCATATCCTTTTTCTGAAGGATTTTGTCTTGCTGCAAGCGGAAATGATGTGGGCAATACTGCTGGACCAGGAGTGCTGTACTCAGCCACACTGCCCATAGGTGTGCTTTTAAGCTAGGTCCAAGGACACTCAAAGCAAAATTCTCCTTATGACTGGTTCCTTCGAGACCCCCCTAACTGTCTAAGCACACCTGTCCCAGAGCTCAAAGCTGTTGCCACCCTGGGCTTACATTTTGCCGATGGTTTCCTATATCAGATGCCCCTCGCAGGAGTCCTGTTGGGTACTGGGGCTTCCAGCAGTATCTGTTGCTTTGGCTTCTCAGCAGGAGATGTGTCAGCACAGCAGGGAAAGCAACCTACTTAAAACAAAGCTGTGTCTGATACAAGGCGTGCAATACTAAATACAACCCATAGGCTGTACATAGGCAGCTACCCCAAGCTATCCTATGCAGCTTTCAATGACTTGCACCTCCCAAACCTGGACCAAGCTGTGACTGTGAGCTGGAGCCCAGCTGGAACCCAAACTAGCCAGGTTAGCAAAGTCCCAGGTTGGAAAAACCTTGCAATGACCAGACTTATGTGTCCAAATCTTTTATGCTCATTTTCCAGGGCTCTCCCTGCTGGCAGGCTGCTTATTAAAAACAACATTTGTGGGTTACACAAACCAGTAAACAGCAGTCTGGGGTGATCAGGGAACTTTGTTTTGTGGGTTTGTTTGCAAAAATAACTGCGTTTAGCATTCAGAAGGATTTTTGTTTCACAGATAGCTCTATTTAGTGTTTGAAAAGCTGCCAATTCAGTAAGAAATTTATTTGCTACCATCCTACTTTAACAAAGATTACTACTTTTGTTTTATCCTGCTTGCTCAGATTTCCACTGCAATGTGACCTGGCATCACTAACTCTTTTCCAGGAGAGCTACCTACCTACCCCCTGCTGAATTACGTGTAATATTGGTTACCATCTCTTGCTCCCAGATTCTCAGCTGCCTATTCCTCTTTCCAAACCCTCTCTACCCCTATTTTCATGTTCCCCTCGCACTGCTAGTCTAGCTTTTGACACTTTATACATCCTTCTTCTGTTCTCTGACTTGTTCTGCAAATATCTTCTTTACCATATGTCTGCTCTCACAGTGCTAACTCCCCCCTTCAACATGCTCTTGGAGGTGAAGTCTTGGTTTATAACCATAGACCACATGTGTAAACATTACTTCTGGTTAGAACCAGTTCTATACCCAAGACTGGTGCTCAGCAACAAGGAGATGTCATGGTCTAGATTTATAAAAGCCTGATTTCTATAGTGTTTGTCCCCACTTCATTGGTATACTTAAACACAGGATTTCACGTTGCAAATTCTAAATAAACCTATGTGCATTGGACCTCCCTCTGAAACCCCACAACAGAGATTAGTGTTTATTGTCAGATAAAAACTGCAGGAAAATGGAGCTGAAGTTGAGACATATGCAGTGATGATTGGGGTAAAAACATTACAGGGCTGAATTGTAACCATTCTAAAAATCAGGCTTTATAAACTGTTGGAAAATCGGGGTAAGTCACACTTGAAATAAATCCAAATATATGAAGATATCTAGGGTATCGTTATATGCTTTTTTTTTTTTTCTTTCATATTCAAAGGCCTTACATACTGGCCTGGAATAACATGGGCTAATAATCATGAGATTCTGATTAAGCAAATATGGTTGTTGAGGCCAAGTTGAGAGACCTGCAGCTGTTCCATGGAGCAATACTGAAGCTTGTAGTTTTAGCATAGCCTTTAAAGAATTTGTTCTTAAAAGTATAAAAGTAGATGCTATAGCAGACCATGAGAAACTGAAAATTTCCACAGTTGAAAAAGGACTCTAAGATGGAGGAATTTAGTGCTTGTACTCCCAAACAAAAATCCACTATTAAAAGCGCACTTCATTTTTTATATTTTCTTGCCCTCATAATAGAAGGGATATTCAGAGTAAAAGAAAAGATGCAGAAATTTTTTACGTGACCCAATTTTTAATTATTTTCAAATTATTTTTCATATTGAATTTAAATTTTTTGAAAAGAAAATAGTCATTGTCAGTCCATCACATTTTCTGAAGAAAAATTCTGTAGCTTTCATGTATTAAAGAGGGACTTTTCTTGTTGCACAAAACAGAACTCCATGTTCAGTGCAGTACAGCATATTAAATGGTTATGCTGAAGACACATACTCTAGACAATTTCTTCTGTGTTTCATACAAAAATGGTAGGAGAGGCATAATTTTAGACAGCAATATTCAGTAGCTGATCTGTATGTGCAAATACTTTAA
Source organism: Egretta garzetta (assembly GCF_000687185.1). Classification (NCBI taxonomy): domain Eukaryota; kingdom Metazoa; phylum Chordata; class Aves; order Pelecaniformes; family Ardeidae; genus Egretta; species Egretta garzetta. Next base: position 5,519,839 of record NW_009260791.1, read on the forward strand.
TACATCAGTATATTGGGCAATTTCCAGCATCCAAGTGATAAACCTTGTAAAGAATTTAGAAGGCACAATGGTCACTTAAAATTGATGTGAAAGTTGACTTAGAAGAACTTATTAGGGACTAGTGGGACTCAAAGATGTGTCTGGGAAGCCAGGGAGGAGGATGTTGCAGCTGTTTAAGGAGAAAGATTACTGAAAATAACAGATTTGAAGGTCCTGAAGAAATGAAGCTCTCCTAAGACATGCAGTACTACTAGCAGAAGGGCTAAGTATGATGCAGAAGCTATCTTAGCTAGTGGTACTAACAGTCTCTCTATCTTAACTGTTAACATGATCCGTTGTCTGTTTTCCCAGATTATGCATTGCAAATTAACCCCTTCAATGTTGTTTGAGCTTGCAGAACTGATGGACGTGAAAATTAAGGCCTTATTCAATCGTGTCACACTGTTTACCCAAATTAGACGCTGTTCTCTTGACCTCCAAATATTTAACAAAATGCTATGCAAAGAATTGTTTTCTTCCTTTTGTTCAAGATGACAGTATCTTATGCCTCTCTCTCATCTTTCTCATGTTCTGACCACAGCAATTAATAAGCAGCGTGCCCTTCGCAAACTTACAAAAGCCATCAAAGCTTTCCGACATCCCAAGGAAGTTCACATCATCCCTCTGGGTCTAGAAATGCTGAATCAAGTTTCAACATTTTCTTTGGATTATTTTTTTTTAATGTAGTTGAGACCACACCACAGTTGCTAGTAAGACTAAGCAAACGGTTCACTCAGTATCAGTTTGAAAAATTAAGCCTCGATTTGTATACCTATCGCTTGGTACTTGCACACACTGTTAAATTTGTATGCGTTTTTTGGATTAAAGCCAACATGTCAGCATGTTCCAGAAACCTGAAAAGGAGACCGTGGTACTGTTCCAGCTCTGTGTTTCAACATTGACGAGGACGATAACACTAAGGATTCAGCCTCTCTTGATGTGATTCAGAGCACAACTTTAGAACTAAGATTTACCTGTTTAACAAAAGCAGTCCCTCAAAGAACCCATTAGATGTTCTGGTCATTCCAGCTGGATCCACCTTGCTTCATACTAAAAAATAATTTAAAAAAAAATCAGTATTCAAGAACAAGGACTGAAACACAGGTTTCACAGAACTGAGACTAAACTGCTAATCTCTCTCTTCTATGGCTAATAGGTGCTTAAAATATTTTGGAACACACAAAAAATCAGTATTAAGCAGGGCACAGATTTCTGCTCTAAACCACACATTTTTGGCTTGCCTGTTAAAGTATTCTACTGGGATGTAAGAGACCTGGGTTGCAACATCTTTTCTCCCGCTTACAAATAGATTTAAGAGTTTTCTCCTTGTTGTTTCTGTGGATGCTCCCTATCACCTTGAAATTTGCATTCAGTCAAAACCAAATCATCAAATTCCCCTGGAATTTGCGAAGTTTTTTCCTTTCTCTTGAAACTTTCTCCTGAAAACACTATTTTACTGGGCATATGAATTATCAATCAAATTAAAGAGGGCACTTCCATGTGTTCATTTTGAGCTTTGAGAACCATAATTAGTAACTGAAGAAACATCTGCTAGCTACAAAGAGAGTGCCAGTTACTATTTTATAGCAGGATGTTTTTACTGGGGAACCTATCAAAGGGTAAAGGGAAATTTTCTTCTTTACTCTCCTGTTCTCACTTTCAGTTATAGCACACAGTCGGTAAGCAAAGAAAATTCTGGCTTAAATTAGCCCCTGGATTCTTCCTTATTCATTGTGCAGTTCTCGATTTCTGATAATACCATAGGAACAAATATGTGCTGGGAATCCCATAGACCCATTTGATTCTAATTGGGTTTATGGAGTGTCAAGCAGATAAGCTGCCCCTCTGGGATTCCAGTAATGGGTGCACAAGAGATCCCATAACACCCAATACGGAAACCACTTGGCAAGAAGTGAAAAAAGAGCATCCTTTCTGACGGACTGCTTTTCCACATGTCAGGACCCTTTACAGCAAAGGAAATTATCTGGAAGGAAGCGGGAGAAAAATAACCAGGACCACTTTTGATCAAGTTAATTTAATGAGATTTTATACCTGGAGGCAAGAGCATAGCAGAAGAATTAAACTGATATTGCTGAGCACACATAAAACTAGTAGTGTTTGCAGAGTTACAAGATTTTAAGTAACATAGTCCTATAATCAGTGTATAAAAATAAATGCAAGGTACTTATTGTAGGAAGCCTAGTGAAATCAAACCCAAGTTTTCTGAAGACTTAGCTGCAGAAGCAATTATTCTTCTAAGGTGATGTGCGAAGTTGAAGTGGCTGTTACATCCAGGCACAGGAGGTGGTAGCATGCTGCCCCCCAGAGACTGCATTGATTGCTTCTCTTGATACTTGCTTTTTTAATATTAGCAGCAAAATCTTGCGTCATTGCTTTGCCCTAGGCCCAAACAGCTCTGCTCTAGTTCTGGGCTGTTGTAGGCTTCAGTAGCCATGTGGGAGGAAACTAATAATTTTCTTTACTGCTGCAGCTGAAATCTGATTCTAAAGGCAAGAGGTAGGTGCAATGCCTTATGCTTTTTTTACAGTGTATGTGAAGTTTCCAATTTGTCTGCAATCATAAAAATAAATTTGGATATTTATTGTTTGCTCATAAAGAAGCACATCTCCTCACATACTACTACTTTGTGCTTGCGTTTAAGAAAATAACATGAGTCATTTGACTCCATCTTAGCTGCTTAGCAGCCATCAGAACATATCAAGGTGAGGAAGGCTTCCCACTCATTTTTCCAAAGCCTCTCTAGCCGCCTGAGTTCTTGTTTGATTTTGAAAAAGCAGTAAAATTTCACAACTGCGATGGCATCAGAAGTTATGCAAAGTCATGGATGATTGTGTAATGTAGGAAATAATTTTATCACTAAAAAACCCCCGGCCTAGGAAGCAAGAACTCTGGGCTCAAACACTCACTCACAGCTGGCTCAGTCACGCCTGCTGCTCTACAGCTATTTGGGTTTTCATTAGATCTCTCAGACCTTCTCTGAGCGAATCAGTCTCAAGTATCTCCTCCTTTCTGGTCCTCTGTTTTACCAGGCTCCCTCTCATTCTTTATTTTAGTGCCCTCTTTCCCCTCATCTTTTTAACGAACCTGAGCATTCCCAAAGGACTTTTTTCTGCTTCATGTCTTTTCTTTGTAGAATTCTCTCCTCATATTGTCGATTTTGACTGTATGTTTTGAAATCCTGAAACCACAGTCTACTCAGAATTAATAAAGTGTGTAGCTGAGATGCCCACAGTATTTTTCCACCAATTCTTAATGCTTTAGCATCCTCTCCCCACCTCTACATCCACATATCTCCTGTTTTCTCTCTGAGGTCTCTTAGGCTACATCCACTTTGTCCAAATTTTGGGAAAAGCACAAAACTAGACAAAAACCCTGGTAGAGAATATTTGCTGTAAGCATTATTATAATATCAAGGAAAGAACACTATTCATTTTTCTTCCATCCTTCATCTCTAATCAAAATGGAAATTTGTTATTTACAAGAAGCTGAGAGCTTGTCATATTGTCTTCTGCTGTGGAAAACTCACATGCATCTTGAAGACAGAAGAAGTGATATAGAAAAGGCAGCGTTAGACCTGTGGAAGATTGATTACAAAGCAAATATACATCTTCTGACCACCAGACAGCTCAATCCTAAGGGTTTTTCCTGAAGCAAGTAGGGAATGAGGTGCAGGAAATATAAAGCTGCACGTACATGGTTCCCCCTAGCTGCAGGGACGTTTAACATCCACACAAATTTTTGAGGGATATTTTCACAAGGTTGAAAGCAAAGATCCACACAGATAAATAGTAGAGGTATATCCCCATCAGTTCATCAAGTGAGCAAATTTGACAACTGAGCTCATAACACCTACTTGAGGTTCAGGATGTTTCTCACAGGTTTACTGTTAATGTTGATGGAAACCATGCCCAAAGGACTTCAGGGAGAGCACACAAAGACGCAAGGACAGGGGTAGTCTTGTATACTATCCCTATCCCAAGCCTTCCAATGGCTTTCAAACCACTGATCCAAATTAGACCATCTTAGCTTTAGCCTGGTAAAGAGCTCAGAGCCAGCAGCTCCCCCTGGCCTTTTCTCCTTAACTGTGAGAAGAAAATCTCTCGCTACCTAGTATCCGACTGACTTAATGGAGTAGTTTTAATGATTGCAAACAGGAGCCATTAATTCCAGCAGTTATAGGTTAGAAGCAAAACAAACAACAACAACAACAGAGACAAATTCATAATCACTGGCAAAATACAATGAAAATTGTCCTTCAACAGAAGGCAATTTTAATATTGAACTCATTTGTTATTTAGGAGAGTGACACAACACAGTATCTGCCACTTTCCATCTTGAATTCACCAATTTTTTGTCAATGTTTGATGAAGACCACTGCCTTTATCAAAATAATAGTCAGAAATAGTCAGATGAGAAGAAGTTTAATTCTGCGCTTAACTCACTTAGTTGCCGCTGATGTTTCATGTACATACAAATGCATATGCACTATAGAAGTCAACAAGATATGAGAAGGTTGCGTGCATGTTTATAAGCAATCTGCAGAGGTTATTAAACCGATTGCAAGCTTAATGGGGACACAAATCCTGCTGCAATCAGAGCAAGAGCTCAGCTAAGCCCTCAGTGCCACCACGCTCCCGATGCCCAGGTGATGGGCGCAGGGTGGAGCAGGGCGCAGGGCCTTGCGGAAGGCGTCCCCTTTCAGTGGAGTAATCAAATGGGTTTGATTGGTCACTGTCCGCCTTTGTCTGGCGCTGACCTACACGTTGTGCTGAGGGACATCTTTGTCTCACTTTTCTTTGGTCACCGAGTTCATGGAGCTCAATGGGCCGTGGCCGGCAGTCCATTAACGGGGGTTCTCAGCTCAGCTCCGGGCCACCCAGGAGCCCTGCTGCATGTTCTCACTGAATGGCTTCACTGGTGGCCCATTCAAATGCGCTAATGTCAGAAAAAAGAGTTGAATGGAGGAGCCAATGTACACCATTGCTCAGGCGAAGTGACTGCAGCCTCCAACAAAGCCTCCCCTGTGGTGATGTTAAGCAGAGTTATCAATAGTGCTAAGGCAGAGCAAGAACTAATGCTCCAATCATGTCATCAACAGGTGGCACAGATGCAGCCACTTCAATACCGAAATCACAGGGCAACATTTCCTGGTAATTCTATCCTCTTTCCAGCGCTAACATACAGAAAAATGTGCAGATGTCATGTGGCTCTCTTGTAGTGTGTCAGACCCCCTTGAACTGAGCTCCAAAGGACTTTTTTGTTTCCTGTTTCTTTTACTATTCACACCAACTGTAGGCAATGTTCAAGTCTCATTTTGCATGAAGCAGAAAACTTAGGTTTTTAAGGTACACAAAAATAATTTCCTTTCGTTTTTTCTGAGCTGCATGAATGGACCTTGCAAGCAAGAAAGGAAACAGTTTCAGTATTCACAACAGTACAGGACATATTATTACACCATTTCGTTAATTCTTAGAGGGCACATTAAGTTATTTTGATTTATTTCAAAAAATAAAATTAAATCAAAGTATCGTTGAACTCACATCTACTATGAACACGGGTATCTTTTCTTTTCACTTGAGTACAGTGTTCACCTCTAATGTTTTGGAGAAAAACCAGGGCACAATAAAAACAAGGCTCCTAACAATTCTGAATGCAACATCTATACAAAGTGAATTGGCAAAGCACATCCGAGGCAAAGAACTGCCACCGTTTCTGCTCTAATTAACAACTCATAACTTTGCAATGGATTTCCATTGCTGGGCTCATAGTAGGTGGTAAATGTGTGGCAGAAGGGAAGTAACCATCTCCACAAAACACTTCTTGTTACTTCTGAACAAGACAGACACCTTCCTCTGTTAGGCCTGAAGACTTGCATTCATTTTCAAATCGTTCATATGAGACAGAAGGGGAGAAAACAAAAAACACTAAAGAAAATTCCCCTGCCGGGGGAAATTCCAGCAGTTAAGGAGGCTGAGATAGGACTCCTTCCAAAAGTGGTTCCCACAATTACAGGCAATCATTCAGGACAGGCCACAGGTCATAGATGCAGACCACTCACCAGAAAGCTTTCCTCAACTCTATAGGTAACCTGTAAACCAAAACCCACAAGTGTAACAAGTCACACAAAGAAACCGAAGAAACCACAGCAATGTTCTAGGTCTTTATGCTGCAGGGAATTGGTTAAATACAATTCCCAGATGATTTTAAGAGGAGAATTGAGCACCATGCTACACAGGCGAGAGGAAAAATTCCCAACAGTTTCTAGCAATCCAACCCGGGGAAAAAAAAACAACTCTTGTTTGGGCTTCGGCTGTTGTTCGAATTCCTTGCTTACCAGCAGGGGATACCTTCTGCTTTAAATAGACAGGAGAGAAATTGTGGGCCAGAAACAAGAACTAGGCAATAGTCAGTCCTGCACAAGCAACAGATTCAACATTCTTCCACTTCAATGCAAAGAAAATCCACTTTAATGACAAGTAGATTTGATGAAGAGAGCTAAGATTAATGAGATAATGGGGTTTTTCCCATTGCCAACATGTGGACTAGTACATAGATTTATTGTCAAAAGTGTTTTTCTTTCCAAGCTGCCGTAACTTTTTTTTAAAATTCATTACTGCAAATATGTAATTCATTATGTCAATACAAACACTGAATTAAGATTTTAGTTTACTTATTTGTTTAATGGTCTGGATATGATTTGCAGTATTCGTCAATGGGTTCTTCACTCATGCATAGTTAAGCTAGTCCAAATTCAGGCCGATAAGAAAAAAATTGTGCAACAGAGTGATAGCATTTTCAAATAATTATTAAATCAACCTGGCTCTGAGACATATGATTACTTTTTAAAAGTAATAGCTCCACTGAAAAAGAAGTTTTGCTTTAAATTCTACAAAAATATAGAGAAATGACCATACGACACAAATGAGCTCTTTACAGCTCTCTATTCATTTACAGCAGGTTTTCCGTGACCCTTTCCATAAAGCTTTATGCATGTTTGTTTTCTTTCTCTGAGCTTTTGAAAGATGGAAGAAAATGCAAAGGATAGCCTGACAAAATGTTTTCCCCAGTACCTAATTGTTTACTAACTGTTACTGCTTGTTTTCCACTTCACATCCAGCATACAAAAGGTCCAGAAAATTTAACAGAAATTTTGTCTAAGAAGAGATTTGACCTGCAGACTTCAGGAACCGTGTTCATCTTCATTATACATTTTGTAATTATTTTCACTACAGTTGGAACTGGTCAGAGATTTGTAGTTCAAAAAGAAGAATATGACTTTTTTTTCTTGTGTTTCAGCCTTAAATGCTGCTATGCAATTTCAGTAGGATACCCTAAAAAATTCTACCAGAATAACACCAGGAGAAACTAATTCCTCCTTTAAAGCCTTTTTCAAACCAATTTGTCCCAAGGAAAACTGTTTCCACTTAGTGCAGAATCACCTGCTTTTCATTATTTCCTCCTCCTTTCACTCTGTATGCCGATGACCGTAAAGGCCCAGCAGATCTCTGCGGAACTTTAAATCGTGAAGCGGGAAAGGAACTCCTGCTGCTTTGCATGACTTAGTCTTCGATGCCTTTATAAACATGCACAAAACCAGAAACCGCAATAGTTTCACAGCCAGCTGCCTTCTTCCACATCTCCAGCTCTCTGTTTCTAAAAATTGCTCTTTCGCATTGTTGCCCCGCATGGCTGGCAGACGGAGGAACCTGCTGCCTCTCCCAGGGGAATGAGCAGTGGGCTTCAGCACCCAGCTGGCACAAAGCTGCTTTTACACAACTCTCGGTCTTAAAGGACACGCCAAAGCATTTTCTAGGATAACATTTATACTCAGAACCTTTCTAAAAGTCACAACTGATAGCTCTTACTTGCTTCTCAAAGTGCTGGGATTTACAATGCTGATCGCCCCTCCTGTTTCATCCCGGTGTTCTCACGAGGTTGTCTGGTCACAGAACATATAGTGAGAACTGGAAGGTCATACGCATAAGGCCTCATCCCTACAAACGTGCTTAACGGACCTGCCTGGTTACATTCAGAGGAATAATTCACTTAAGTAATGCAGTCTTCCGCTAAAATAATTTTTTTCCTACACTTTCTAATATATTTTTAATATATCCAAATTTAGAACCGGATCATTTTCTGAAGAGGTGGGAAAAAGGATCAAGATTTATTTCTCTCTGTTCTAATGAAAAAGCAAAGGATATTTGTGTTTAAAATATTACAGCTGTCTTAAAAATGGCTCCATTTCAAATGGGAAGTAGCAGCTTCAGTACTCCACAGTATATTTATCACTGTGTAATAAAAAGTTCTGTGCCTTACAAATTCTATAATAGGTAGGTCAACCACTTAATATCATGTCATTCCTGTAATCATGCACAGCACTTGAGCTTTACATAGATTTCAGTCGTTGTCACTTCAAAGGAGATCAGAACAAAAGCAGTAAGAGAAAAGGTTCTCTTTCTTTAATGCAAATGGGATTCTTTTTAAAGAGGTGTTTTTAAAAGCCTTCATATCCCATTAAGAAAGTTTCATTATGGCTACCTGAATTAAACATCTTTACAATTGTCTGATAATTTTAGAGTTAAACTCAAAGAGATTGCTCATGTGTTGGAAATGACAACTACTACCCCCGCTAAAACAACCTACATTAGAACATTTATGACGACAGAGATCACCTCCATTTGGCTGTGTTTGCAGGCAGTCGGCGTGCCCCAGGGATGCACAATTACCCCACCTCTTACAGATGCCAAATGAGGCAGTAACCCCTGTCCTAGCATTTGACAATGCCACAGTCCTGTTTGACTTTACAATGTCTGCAGCTGATAAAAAAAAAAAAAAAAAACCAAACAAAAACCCCCACCACACACAAAAACCCAACTGTCTCCAACTTTACAGTGTCTGGAGCACAGAACATTTTGGCATTGCAGGACAGGGGCGTGCTGCAGACTGGGAGGGAGATGCATTTCTCCCATCAGCACAGACTAGAGCAGCTTTCCAGTCAAATCAGGGCTGAGCACATTCTTGACCATTCTGTAATGCAAAGACATGAACCAAAAAAAGCAAAAGAGTGCCTGCAGGTAACTTGTACGAAAAAATGTATCTGCATTTGTATCGTTCGCAAAAAATACTTAAGAAAACACTTCTAAATTATTACAGATCTCTCTGGAAAAGATGTGACAACCAGAGGGATTTTCAATTTTTCTGTTACCTAAGTAGCTGGGAACTACTATTTTTAGGATACAGTACCCATGCGGACTGTTACAGACAGAAGTATTTGACTCCAGCTCCTCTGTCCTGCAAGAGTGAAAGCTGGGAGAGAATATTAGTTCTTCCACCAGTGCTAGAAGAAAGCAAGCACTGCCAGTTTGCCTTCGTTTGGTAAACCATCAGCCCAGTTCCCAGCCAGGCAAGGAGAGAGCATTTCAGTGCTGCTATAATCTACCAAGTGTCCACATAAAACCAGAAAAAGGGAGAACCACACAGGGGGTCAAAATTCAGAGCAGTGCGTAGTAGCAGAGGTTCTTGACTAAACCCGTAGAGAAGCCCTTCCCACCTCTGTTCTCCCACACAGGGGACTATAAAAATATCCTTCACCAGGCACGCAGAGGGAAAAACAGTAAAGGGAAGGAAACACTATGGCCATGGCACAATTTTGCAGTATGATGCTCTTTCTTCTTTTCCCCCTTCACCCTAGGGCATTCTGCAGCTTTTATGCTGTCCTCAGTGTGTAAAATTTCCTCCATCACTACCTCCTGTGGTGCTCGGTGGGGTGGTGGTGTTACCTTTTTCCCCTCAGTCTGCAAAGGTCTCCTTTGCTCCCACCTCGCTCTCCATCCTTCCTGGGCAGGAACACAGATGTGCTTCCACCTTCTCTCTTCTTACAGAGTGCAACGATAGCCTCTGCTTTTAAGAGCCAGGAACTTGAATCAAACCTCTTCATTTTTTTGCCCTATCCACTTGACAATATGGGGCAGAGAAAGGAGAGAGAACAGGACTTCAGGTACTAGCCCAAATACTGAGATATTGCCATGAAATCATAAAAATGCTGGGCTGAAATAGATTTCAAGAGATCATCTAGCTCAGCAGGGTGCATTAAGGAAGAAATCTCTCTGCTGACAATACTAATGGTGGGCTGTTAATACCACCGTTCCAGCTCTGCAGCTTCTCATCAGAGTATTGGGCTGTCATTCACCTCCTCCCCCGCCCCTCCCCCCCCTTTAGCTCACACATGGTTTGTGTCTCTCACTCAGCAAAGCATCATCAGACCAACTCCCATCTCAGGATGTAGCACTGGCTTCAGATACCACTTTCCCCCTGTAATGTGTTCTGATGGGTTTTGGAGACACCATTGCTCACGGAATTTCTTCCTCCCGTGAGTCCCTCGCGGAAGAGAAGGGTTACGTGAAAGAGAGGTTGTTCCGGCTAAGCCCATTGAAATTGCATTTGTGACATCCAAATGGATTTTTTTTTCAAGCAGGGTGCTGGATTGACAGGAAAGCAGCTGCTCTGCAGCAAACAGGAGTGAAAATGAATAGGAGACCAAGGTGAAAGAAAGACTGGTGGTTTTGCTCACCCCCATCAAATTGTCGGGATATAGGAGAGCACCCTTTGATCTCTCCCAGACTAATTACTGCTCCGGGTTTGACTGTTTAGTACACTAGCTGCCCTTCATAGGAAAATGCAACTATTGTAATACAGATCTGTAATGAAAATTTAAATGCAAATATAGCACCTGAAAAACAAAACATGGCAAAAGTCACCTGACAATACCTGTGGCACACAACTTTTTCAAGTGTGTGGTAGCTGAGCAACAACACATGCACTGGCTGTTAAAATGAAACTGGTATAAAAAGGACAAGCCCATGTCTAACAGTTAGAGGGACCAACACATACACAACTTTATGATGCACAGGTTTCTTTGAAATACTACCAAAGTTCTAGGATTAGTTGATTTAAATAGGTTTCTTAAATCTTACCATGCTATAGCAAGAACAATATATTGCAAGAGCTCTACTGTGTAAGAACTGTATTGGGTTTAATTTCATAAGCTCATAGCAGCTTAAGATGAGAGATGTTAACTGCAAACAAGAGCATCAGCTCATGTAACAATCAAAGATGATTTTTCTGTAACTAAATAACTGTTCAAAGCTTTAGAGCATACAGCTGAAAATGAGACAAATGAAGCATCATTTCACAAAGAGAAAGCAACTTTCCTGTGACACAAATGGCAGAAAAAACATTTCATCACAAAGTCTCATTTCCAGCCCTGGGCAGCTTTTACATTTTCCTATGTTGCCTCCAAGAGGCGTTGGGCATTCAGGCTCCCCATCATCCTGCTCCTCAGCACTCAGTCCCTTGGCAAGGGCGAAGCCCAGACTTATTTTCTTGCCTACTGGAAAACAAGGAGAATTTCCAGACACTGTCACCTTCAGGGTCCACCTCCCTGCAAAGACAACAAATGTCTTCAAAATCTGATGTTAAAAAAGGAGGATCAGACATACGTGACATTTTATTGCTCAGTCCAACAGTCCAAGTGTACTTTTTTTCTAAAAAAAAAAAAAAGATATACATAGGCACATTTGCAACTTTTGACTCCTTTTTTCAGTAAGAATAATTTATATCTAACAAAAAGGAAACACTGCTGCTACTCAGGAGCTCATTAAATTTGTCATCATTCCATCTGATTACAGATCTTATTTAGG
>NW_009260791.1:5531873-5555183 GCF_000687185.1 Egretta garzetta
AAGAATGCTCTTTTTTAAACATGCATCTGTCAATATTCTAAAAAGTATCTGTTAGTATTATCACAGCATTTAAAAAACAAATGGGTTTTTAAAAATGGGCATTGCATGAGGATGATGTGAAATTTTCTTTCTTCATATTTTCTAATAGGAAATTGCCACAGACTGCTGTTCTAAGCCACAAATTGCCAATGTAAGTGTTATGTATGTGGATTTGTTCTATGATACGTTGGTCCCCTGCACCCAGGAGTGGGATATGCCATTCATAGAACACACGGCCTTTGATGATCAACACATGAGCAAATTTCAGATACAGCTAGATATAGACTGTATATTGAGCTTGTATAGGCAAGGTGAAGGAAAGAGTATGGGCTATGTTAAAACTGCCTTAAGGTAAGAAAGGGGGGGAAAAAAAAAAAGTGAGATCAACACAATATACCTAAACATCCCTCACCACATCCTATTGCAATGTATCGTTCAGCGGGTGTTGGAAACAGCCCCTCTCACAGTCTTTGCCCACCAGCCCAGAGCCAGGAAAGGATTGCTATGACTGTGCTTGGCTCAGGGTCCCCTCCTTCACCCACATTTCTGGTTTACAAGCATTACATTTACTGTGTCACAAGCAGCCTGGTAAAACGACGTCACACTTAGCCGGGATTCAGCTGGCAGCGGCGTGCCCCCAGCAGGTACAACCATGGCACATTTAGCCAGGATTCAGCTGACAGCGGCGTGCCCCCAGCAGGCTGCTCTGCTCCTGCCACGGGCATTAGCCAGGGCAGAGCTCTGCTGCCCCACTGGAGATGGGCACCATCGCTGTTCAGCATCTGCCACAGCATCCACTAGCACATCTGTGCTAAACTCAGATGGCAGCGTAAAGCTCACCATTCCCCCAGCCTGTATCTCAAGGCAGGGTCATGTCTCAGAGCAAAGGCCTGTAAAAAAAACAGATGTGGGACGGGGACGCGAAGGGGGACAGCAATACCCGACTGCAGGATGCCACGTGCTCAGGATACAGGCAGATGCATACCTGTGGCACCACGCAGCCAAAGCAGCATCAGGTACCTGTGAGAAGACATCTCAGCTTTTGCTATGGGGTCACCAAGAAGCATCCAAACTTGTGTTCCTACGGACAAGCACATCCTGCACTGAGTGACTCTGCTTATAAAATAGGTTCCATAATAATATACTAAATTATCATGCAGTCACAGACAAAATACTTCATTTCTTGAAATAAGATTATTTCTGAGCTGTGATAAATCTGAGCAGATAAGCAGTTTAGGGGTCAGTTCCATGTGTTGGATGTAGTGCAGTGGGTTTGCAGTCTCCCTTTGGAGAGACTGGTGTATATTTGTATATACATGTATGTTCACACATTTGCATAAGTACACATATGTATGGGTGTGGTGTAATAATGTTATGCTGTAAATTATGTTAGGCTTGTGCTTCCCTAATATAGTTTTGCGATTATATTAGTTTTGGTCTCTCTTCCGCACCGCAAAGAGATGTGAACCTGAGTTTATAAAGCATTTTGAAGCAGAAAATTCCTACTTGGCTAACAACACTTGAGGCTTTTATTTTTGTAGCAGTTGGATATAGCATAGCAGATTATACACCTTCTACATCAGGCCCACAGTTTTCCTAAGGAATACAAAGTGTTCCCTCTGTCTTGCAAAGAGCAATACTGCAAGGTTTTTTATTTTTGTCAGCACAAAGCAAAAGGCAAACAGAAACTACATTTTCATTTAGTGCCTGAAGCTGTTTCCCATAAAACTGCCTTAACAACCATAACAAATATTTTAAAATATTTCTCTGTGGTATACAATCAGTTACACAGACTAGAAGATTTTGGCGCAGTCTAAATGGTTAATGCTTGTGCTTGTACTTTTAAAACTTTATAATGTTGGGGAGACTTGTTTTACATTTCAAACCTAATCAGAGGGAAGCCATTCATAAATAGCAGTGCAGGACATATCAGAAAGGTATAAGAAGCATGCTCAATATTTGTGCACCTTTTTTTCTATAAGGTTTCTGCAGCCCTTTCTTCTCAGAATAATAGAAATCCTTGAATTTAATAGTTAACTTACATAATTTGCACAGAAAATGAATATATGCTAATTATATGAGAAAACTAGAGGCCAATGTGACCCTGAAAACACAGAAATGTATTCGGTTAGGATGTCTTACAAAGGGATTCGAGCAAGAAAAGACTTTTCATTTTATTTTACGTTTTAGCAGCTTTACTGTTAATTCCAGCATATCAAAAACTTAAAAACCAATCAACCAAACAACCAAAATCCACCTTCTAGCAAGATACCTTGTTCCATTCTCAGAAGAGACAGACAGAAAAAGGAGAAACTGCTTTAGGGTGAAACTTTAGGTCTTTCAGGAAATCTCATAAAGATGTGCACAACATGTAATACTGCATCGTTATCCTCTGAAGACGTGGCTTTAAGAAGCATTTTAACTGCTGTAACATCACAAGCCCATTGCATGACTATTAAAGGCACAAATAAAAAGATCAGTGGATGAGATGGTTTCGACTAGACTGCAGTTTTAGTTCGAAAGGGTTGGAACAGATATTTTAGGATGAGTAGTCGCTATTTCTAGCATTATCTACAGCTACTCTGAAGCACAAGGACTATGAAGGATTGTCTCCTCAGATTTAACATACATAATGTTCGGTTTTCTGGAGCAGCAGAACTGAGAAGGCAATAATGTCTTTGTATGTGTGGGTGTGCAAGCATCTGTGCTTTCTCTGTAAGAATATTTTATTTTTAGAACTTTAAACCATTATTTTTAAAGTTAATTATTACCAAGCTACTTGTCAATACCTTTTTTTTCATCACTGTGTACTGTTTATTAATAATTGAATAAAGGTCAGCACCAACTGACCAAGAGAAAAATAAAGGAGAGATCAACAATAGCATAATGCAAACTGGCGCGTGACCACAAACATCTTTCGTTCTTTAACAATCTGGTTCTCATAAATATCCAGTGATTTCAAGATTTTCAATAATACCTCAGTGCCTAGAACTCATTTTTCCAAACCTAAGGCACTTAGGGCTAAATCTTAAGAAAAACCTACTTACTGAAACTTCAGCTAAAGCAAGGTGCCAGGGTGTCATGCAATGAGAATCCAAGTGGAAAAAAACCCAAACAAAACAAGCAGACAAACAAAAAAACACCCACATGGAGAAGTCAAAAAGTGCCACTTAAACTGGCAACATCAGCATCTCGTGTTAGGACATACATCATTCAGAGAAGAGGTGTAGCAAAGGGAAATGGAGATATACATCAAAGGACACTACAGCTTCCTCTGAAATCCTTATCCAAGCAAAGCTGGGATGCCTCAGGCTATCCTCTGAGGGACATTTGAGCAGGCACTAAGCATGGAGGAGCTCATTTCCCATTTCTCTCAGCTGTGCTGTACCAACCCCAAAGCATTCACAAGACCCAGCAGCAAACTGCAAAGAGGATTTGATTTAGCTGAACAATAAATCAGAGAAGGAAACGCTGTCCTTCAGCCACCACGCCGCCAGCAGGACTCCACACTCCTCTAGGTGCTGATACCCAACCCTGAATACACAGAGAAGTTAAGCCTTGCACACGCTTTGCAGCTGGTCACATCACTCCCCATTTTCTGTTTGCATGTGTAAAACTGGCAGATATACTTTAAAGTCTCAGACCACTAAGAAGAAATTCACATGGGTTTCCTAAACTGATCTTATTTTATTTTTAAAACATTAAAAGACAAATCATGTATTATGCAAAGTCAACAGGAATTTCAACTGGTGCTATAGCTCACACCTGTAGCTACCAGCGTGGAGGGAACATTATCAATGGCACAGAGTCAGAGTAGCTTTAGCACTACAGAAGTTTTAAATATAAGATCTGACAGATGGCTGGTAATCCTTCTTCTCTAAACACCAAAAGCCTGATCCTCCAGCACTTGCACACCCCCACAAGCAGATTTTATACCTCTGCAGCGCTACTTCCACACCAGTAGGACTTTCCAGGAATGCAAAAGTTCATCCACAGGTTTCTCAGGAACAGGACCAGGCCTCCTACTTTGAGAGTATCTAATGTGCACAGAGCTAAACCAACATCAACAGGCTTATCTACAGCATATAAAATAAAAGCTAAACATCTGGAATTTAACAGCTGGCATTCAAAGCAATGAGCATAGCACTCTTCTCTGTACATTCACCCTCTGCAAGCCATACCAGCACCACAGACCAGTGTCACTGGTTTTACATTTCTCCCTCAAAATCAGTGTGCTGTTGCTCTGCACCAAGAGGTCCTGGCTTGTTATGATCCCAATAAGAAAGGCACTCAGACTCTCTGAAGTATCACTTAAAATGTCATTTAGTGGATCTCATACTATAAAAAGCAGAGGATAGTATGGGTTATTTTACATCCCTTCAGATGCTAGGAAGCCCAAGCTGCACGATGTCAGATAGGTCTTCAATTAGTGCACAGCATGCTGTGCAGATCCCTACCCCATTTGGGGCTTTTGAGCTTTTATGGGATTTTTTAAAATCAATTCTATTAACTTCTACCATAAACCAAAAAGGACATTCACAGGAGCACTTGTTGCCACATTTTCAGATAAAGACAAGGACAGGCGGGTGGTGCAATCATCAGTGCCAAATGGGAGCTGCCTGCAGGCTCCATCATTACATTTCACTGGCAATGCTTATCCTGTGGCCAAGGCGTACGTGCAGCTCAGCACAGGCCTGAAGGCCAAGCTGTAAGCACAATATATAAACTGTCAAATAAGCGCAGCACAGGCCTGCAGCTTCTCAGGTTAAGCGTGATGTGGATCGCCAACTCCGCAGGTGCAGAGCTGTCTCCCGGCTTGGATCACCAGCGCCACGGAGCACGCCTGCTGGCCTTCCTGCTGCACGCGGCAGCCCCTCGTTGCTTGGCCAAGCTGCAAATCCCTGAATCCTCCTTTTTTTTCTGCTTTAGTGAAGAATTTCTCATGCTGTGGAAAAAAAAACAAAACAAAAACTCACAAAGAAAGTAAGTATCTGTCACACATATTTAAACTTGTTGCACCAACCATAAAAATTAAATTCCTAAACATGCTGATATGCATAGAAAACTCCAAAATACATCCATAATACTCTTTATGTGATTATATTCGATTACTTCTTAGGAGGTTAGAAGAGAAACGGCATATTCTGTGATAACTTTCAGGCCACAGGATACCAAGAAAACAAATGCAGACAGCAGGCAGCAGTACGAGTATTTGGGATTAAATTTACAGTAAACATGTAAAGCATTATAAAAGTTATGAGCAACGATGTAAAAGAAACAAAACCCCAACCCTGGGTTTGGTTTGCTTGCTCACTATTTTTTGTATTAAATACACGTACTTAGCTTAGTTTTCTAAGGAAATGAGACTTAAATATACCACCTGTTTGTCCATCAGTCCTTTCACTCTAGAAACTGCTGACCTTCAGCAGCTTTAATCACATATGGCAAGGCAGCACAAGGTTTCAGAAAATGCACTTTGTTACGTAGTGTGTAAGAACTCAGGGACATGGTTTAGTGGTGCTTAGGGACATGGTTTAGTGGTGGGATGGCAGCGTTAGGTTAACGGTTGGGCTTGATGATCTTAAAGGTCTTTTCCAACCTAAATGATTCTATGATTCTAGAACTTGGGGTAGGAGGGAATGGCTTATTATAATTACCGTCCCCTATGGAGGGAGGCAGAGGAGACCTGAAGGGTTGAGGTTTAAGGTCAGTCTTGCTCCTCTTCCACCAGCTACATCTTCCACCTCTTGTCTTTAGAAGCATTGAGAGTTTCTGCTGCCAGGGGGCTGAGAGTCCCCAGAGAACAGGAGTCATTTTTTTCCTGCTTCCCACAGTAACAGCGAGGGAGGCTGAGCCCTGGCCAGGGGGCTGCAACCTCGGAGCCAGGATCGGGGCTGCCCACCCATGCTGGAATCACTCCTTCCAAGGGAGGCTGAATCCCAAAAGCTGGTGAAGCTGAAATTTTTTTTCAAATTATGATCGCCAAATGCAGTTGCTAACAACAGCCTGATTAGGTGTTTTTCTAGAGTTAAATCCAGACATAATGAGATTAGCCTGACATTAGGTATCGGGAGATAACCCTTGCTGTGACGGCCTCCTTCATAAAATAAGACTGGGATATGTTTAGTCTTCTGTAATAAAAATCTTTCTTGTATTATAAAGTACAATAATAAAGCAACCCACATCCTGAATCCTACACAGCCAGGAAAATATTTTTATTCTATATTATTCCAAACAATACTGGGCTATTTATGCCCCAGGAAGGGGGAAAAAAAATAAAAATCAAACAACAAAAAACCAACCAAACAAAAACCCACAAAGAAAGAGCATTACTTAAAATGAGAAACAGCATTCTCTGAGTTGCGCGTGAAATTTTTATGATAGAGCCCAATTCAGATGAAGCCTGATTAAAAATGGTTCATTTGTAGGCAAGTTGGAATTGGCTGACTACTGCCTAATCATTAGGAATATTTATATGCATCTCAAACTATTTAAAAGGGAAACATTGGAAGAAAGAATTAAAAAAAAAAATAACAAAAATGCATTTCAGCCCAAAAAGCTTTCCTTAGCTTTCTATTTAGAGATTTAATGAATACTGCAGCCATACAAGTAGCAAGACCACACAACAAGAGAATGAAAGAACCTGGACAAATACAAGAATTTAGTAACCGTGATTGGCAATTAATGGTACATTTTATCACAGCATCTCACAACTTTTTCCACAGGTGCTGAGTTTTAGGCCGCTCAGCACAAATGAGTTCTTGAAACCAAAATGATAGACTCACAAAGCTGATTTGTGATTTGGTTCTTGCTGTTAAAATGGTGAAAAAAATTAAAAACGGTCAGCTATCGGTTACATACCATGCATAGACTTCGTCTCGTTCAAGTTACTCATGTGCTTCAATCCAATAATCTTTCCAACAAAATAGTCCTTGGATGATTGAAAACTGGATCATGCTTCATAGTCCTAAATGCAAAATAATTTTCTTTATTGTGTTGGGCTCAAAATACATTCTGTGTAATATAACTGGCTATTTTTGTTAGTTTTCTATGAGTGGGGACAGACACGTGCAGAGGTTAAGAGCCACGCTCCCAGTGGTATTTAGGAGCCGAGCAGCAAAGTGTTGCAGGATTTTGAGGCAAGAGTGAGCACAGAGATGGAGTCCTCATCTGCAGGAGGCTACAACATCCCTGATTCAAATGCACATCCACATCTGGACAGGTACTGAAGAGGTGAAGCTGCCTATCCCTGCTGACTGGTGTCAGCACCAAATCTCAGTTGTTGCATATGTTCATGCTTACCGCATACACGTTAGTATGCAGTTACCACTACCACGCAGGTCTTTTGCATGCCGAGCATTGCTTTTACTGCTAGACAACACCCTGTGCTTTCTGCAGGCTGGCAACAGAGGTAAGAAACAAGCAGGGTGGGGTTAGGGAGAAAAACAAACAAACAACAAGAAAAAAACCAACCAACCAAACCCCACGCCATTTCAGGGGTCGGGCTTGCACTAAATTTCTCATTTCTAGGGCACCATGGTTATTCAGGCCACTCGGCGAGGCAGCGGCTGCGCTGCGGTTACCCAGCGTGCCTGAGAACAGGCTCAGTGGCGTAATTGCTGCTCCGGGGCCTGCCCACGAGAGGCTCGGAATAACCTGCGACAGCACAAGACCTTCAGCGCTGGTCCCCTGAGGTTTTCGGTGCATGTCCCAGGCACTTTGGTATCTCTCACATCCAGACATAATCTCACACTTCGATTAATACTTTGCACTGTATTTCCTGGTACAAACGCCTCCTTGCCTCATGATGGAGCCAGTGTGAGCATCGCAGCTCATGTCAGTTAAAGCAATGGGCTACACTGCAATATCCTATGATCTTCTTGTATGTAGTCTTAAATGTCAAGGAAGTACAATATAGCTCCTTTTAAAAGATTAAACTTTTAAACTATTTGCCCCCTCTTTTACCCTTTCAATGAAATCTGAAAACATATACCTTTACCTTTACAACCCCCACTCTTCTTGAAGACCATCCTTTATTTTTTTCCTCCAAGTGGTGGTTCTGACAAGATTTTCTTCTTTTGAATGTCTTTGAAGGTTGTGTACTGAGCATTTAGAATTTAAATATTCAACAGCCCTTTGGCCTTGTCTTGAGGCTCAGTAAGACTAGAAATAAAGGCATGTGGACATGTTATCTCAATATTCACTCTAACAAAGTTTGGGAAAAAGAAACACAAATCAAAGTTATGGCTACCCTCCATGATTTCATTTCACAGCAAGATAGACTCAAACAACAAAGCACAAGTGGTTTACTGTAACCTTATTGCTCATTGTCAAGAACCTGATAGAAAAGGATTCTGTAGACATCTCTCATATGAAGAACAAATCACGTCTGTATTTTACCAGTGGCAATTGAGGTTCAGTTATTATGGAGAGAGCCCACCAGGTAATTCTTCCACACTAGAAGAAAACCTGTAATTCTTTAGGGGTTGGACTCGATGACCTCTAGTGGTCCCTTCCAACCCAAAACATTCTATGATTCTATGATTCTATGATTGTCAAGAACCTGATAGAAAAGGATTCTGTAGACATCTCTCATATGAAGAACAAATCACGTCTGTATTTTACCAGTGGCAATTGAGGTTCAGTTATTATGGAGAGAGCCCACCAGGTAATTCTTCCACACTAGAAGAAAACCTGTAATTCTTTATCAGCAAGAGGTAAACTGTTCTTATATTTTGTGTGTTTAAAATTTTCTCCATGATCCATTAATCTCTGCTGTCACACAGATGCGACAGTTTGCAGTTCTGCTATTTGGGAGTTGCAAAGGCTGAAAACACCAGCCCTGAAGATTACCTTAATTTATTTGCTAATTACATCACACCCAAGGCATCCACCTCAGTTGACATGAATCTGTCCAAGCCCAGCATTCTTCTGCATCTCCCTCATCTACAACACACACGCACAACTGAGACCAAGCGGTGGAAGAGGAGACCATCTAGAGCAGCTGCCCAGCAGTGTTGCTGCTCAGGACAGAGCAAGACTAGGTGGAGAATGCAGCTGGCTCCTCAACCAACATAGCTACACCTCACAGCCTTTCCCAGTTTCTTTTTTCCTCTCTCAGCCACCATGAGACAGCTCTACTGGTCATCACACAGTTTTGTGCCTGTCATAAGAGCTACACCAACTGCTTTGGAGTGACATGTTGGCCACCACATAAATACCTTTGCACCAAAACAATCAAGACCTGAGTTGCAAACTGAAGGAGACCAATTTTTATGAGCATTTTATCAAGATAAGAAAGGCTGGAAATTATTTGGTTGGTCAAAAGAAAGTCAGGGATCAAGAGAAGAGTGAATTGTCTCAACCTTTAGGAAGTTGTAGATGGTTTAATGGACAGAAATTTGTAATAACATTACTAAGTAGAAGAACAATGGTGCAGCACTAGCCACAGAAAATTATGAATTTGTTATTTTACTGATCCTGAACATACACCATTGGACCGTAGCGTAGGAGCACATTGTTAATCATTTAAGAGAAGTAAATTGTGACAATTTTGCATTATTGTGGGAGAATACAAAATTTCTAGTGATAACACTTAAATGCATTGTTCATGGTGAAGTATTTCTCCTTACCTGGGAGCAGGGGTTTGGATTAGCCCAGGCAGCTGCAGTCTTACAGCAAGGAGAGAAAGCAGTGGCTACCAGGCAATTCACTGTAGGCTTTTGAAATAACTCAGAGGGAAGGGGTGGGATTCTGAAAGCAAGAAACAAGGAATTGGCAGGAATGTCTTATGAAGAAGCCATAAGGCAAGTACACCAAAGCAGCCAAGCAAGGAGACAGGACAAGCAATCCATTACTAGAGAGTCCACAGCAGATCAGAGGATTCAGACACCCAGCAAGGTCTTTTTCTGAGTGTTTTAGTGAGTTTTATAACTCCGTTTGTCTTGTTTCTCTGTTCTCACTGGACCCAGTATCTTTACCCGGAGTACATTCCCCACAAAACTGTCATCTCGCCTCTTGATGAATGAAAAGAATCTCCTAACTTACATGCACCACTGGAGATGCACCTCTCTCAGCTCCACAATCTAAGCAAAGACTTCATGGTACCTTAGTGACAGTCTCATTTTAGTATTTTTTCTTTTGCAGGTTCTATTTCTCAGGAAAATGTCACCATCTTGCTTAGAAGCCCAGTATGGACAGCACACACAAGGGGAGAGTTGAAAATCCCATTTAGGTTCAGGGGAAAAAAAAAAATAATTTTGAAATGTTTTATTAGACTTAGAGGTAAATTTTATAGACAGTATTAATGAAACATACATTTTCACTTTGGAGTCTTCAAATGCCTACAAAGAAGCTTCTGTAATATTGCAAAACAGAAACGTGTTTCTTAATATTAACCAAAGCTTTTACTAACACACATGTAAAGTATACCTGCCCAAGGGATTTTCTGGGTCATCTCCACCCCATTTTGGGGTACGTCTCCCCTCACTTTTAAACATTTTTGCAAAATTTGTGTGGGTTTATTACATTTTAAGTTACAGTGATTCAGTTACAGTTTTTTCCAGTTCAGTGAAATATGGGGTCTTGATTGAAAAAAGTATGTTTATTTAATGTATTCATTATTATCTAAAAAATGCTGAAAACTTTTTCTAAAAAAACCCAAAAGCCAGTTTAGCTGTTACAGCAGGCTTACTTTGTAGCTATGAAAGACTCCAGCCAACTTTGCCTGATAAAAAAGCACAAAATTTTGCAGTGGCAGGTATCCTAAAATATGGAGGACTTAAACGTGTTTAAACACTTTCACTGCCTCCCTGACAAAAAAAAAAACAAAACCAAAAACCCCCCAAAAAAAGCAAAGGGGAAAATCAATACACTTTTCTAGTTTGTTTGTTTAAATACACTTATACTGATAGGGTCGGTTACCTGGGCTAATACTTCAGATGCTTTAGAAATCAGCGTAAAGATAGCCAAACACAACAGGACACACACACACCCCTGAGGATGAAGCGACCGGTTTCTGGAGGAATAAAAGACAAGCAGGCAGATCTGAAAGTAATTCCCAGAAAATTCCAAGAATTTGATACTTTTCTTCCTCCTTTTTTCTTCTATTTCCCTTTTGGTCTCGAGCAAGCAGGTATCCTGGGTACACTTTGCAGCAGAGCTGGTTGCCCGTGTCCCTTTTCCAGCTTTCCCACATTTGTTTCCACCCGGAGGTGCAGAACCCTGGCAATAGATGTGCTAAGCCAAGGCAGGAAACGAGCTCATCCAGATTGTAAGGATAAAATAGATTAATTCCACACAGAAGCCTGGCAAACAAGTGCAGATGTACCACATAAAGTATTTCCAAGGTAAACCTTGCCTGCATGGGCGGATGCTGCTATTTTGGCCATGTTTTGTCAAAACCACTCGAACTTGGAACTCGTACATTGAGCTGAGTGCAGGATTTCTTGTAATCTTCCTTCCTTTCCTTCACTCTGACCAATAAAGAATCATAGGGGGGTGGTGTAAAATACAAAGCCAACCAATTTCCATCCACGTCCCATGGCCCCACATTCAGACGCACTAAATAAGAGATCCTTCCATGGAAATGTCCCTCCTCAATTTACAAATTGCAGAACGTGGTCACCTTCAGAACTAAACTAACAAAGAGAAGTAACAACCACTGCTACATTTCTGAACTTTAAACAGTGAAATTTTATGATACAAGAAAGAAAAAGAAAATTCTGAGAGTTAAAACTTTAAAAGTAAACGACATCTCATGAGAAACCTCAAAGTGCCCTCTTCTGGCAGCTGGCACTAGCTGCTGCCTCATTCGAATGCATCCTAAACCCGCAATGCTTCCTCTCCGATTAAAGGAAAGTTCGTTTGCCACACATTTTTTTGTTATGAAATTGTCTTTATCAGCTGCAGAGCAAGGGTGTGAAACTGTTAATCTGCTTCTATAGAATAAGAAACATTGACCTGATCTGTTAAAAGTTATTTTAAAGCAAGTGTAATTAAACAGCTCATACCCATGATGTTTTTCTCCCCCAAAAACACGTACTTAAGATTTGTATTCATTCCTTCATATTGTTAGTATCACATAACATTAATGTTACTAATTTGGAACAGTATTGATGCAAATCCTCACTGCATTACTTATTGCTTATTAATACTGACATTCCTTTTTATAGATTCACCTTAGGAAACAAAGCATGTTTGGTTTTAGCTAACCAAGCACAAAAAATGCAGTAGGTGAAAATTGCATTAGAAAAATAAACCTGAACCCTCTGTTTATTTCTCAGTTTGGTGTTGCAATATAAAACATTCATTCATTGTCCAACCTTTCCTAAGTACTTTCATTGGCGTAAGAGTTGTAATATATTTCATTTTGTTTAATTACATATTTTGTTTCTATAGCAACTAGAAAGCATCTAATCCATTTCTGTTCCTTCCTAAGCCTTTACCTAGCAATTTTCTTTCACGATACAGTAGCAAAAGATAATCCTTCTTTAGAACTCCGGGTACTATCTGTTCTTTCCAAATACCCCTTAATTAGTATGCATTAGGATTAAAACCAGTTGTAGTACTGCTACACCTGAAATAAAACGAGTTAAAAAAAAAAAAAAAAAAACAAACCTTACAGGATCTAGACAGAAAATAACTCCTGTTAAGTAACTTCAGCATAAACTGACTGCCACCTGCAGGCCTGCAGCAACATGGGTCTCCAGAGCAGAGGAGCCAGGGTACCCCCACCCCACACCCCATGCCCACGGAGGGAAGGCAGATTTAACGTTCCTACTCCTGCCAACTGATGTACATTTATTTTGCTTATAGGAAAAGGAGGATCCACTAATGTTGCCCTGATCAAAGAAATAACGCAGCTCCTTTTCCTTCGTGGTGCCCTGTTCCAGCTTGCTTCTTTTCATGGAGATGGTGGTGGTGATGGCTGAAGATTTTCCCATTGAACTGAGATGCTAAAACCAACCAAACAAAAACCCCCACTATACAGGTTCCACTGCTGCTAGCCACCTCTGAAACACTGGGGGCCTTCTGTATTTCCCTATTGTTCAAAGAAATTACTATCTTCAAAAACATAACCCAGATCTATAAAAATTTTAGCAAGTCAGACCTCACAATAAGTCATGTCTGTAGTTAAAACATCTGAAAACAGGGGTTTAGGAGAATTTGACAGTTACTGCCTTACTAAGTGACCTGATTCCTATACATTTATATTCTAGCATACACACACACCATACTGGAAGAGCAATATTGACACTTTTAAAGCTTAGAAATGCCAAGTATATAGTTTGCCAAAAAAGCCTTTTTTTAACCCCATTGCCACATGAAACAAGCCTTATTTATAAAATCATACAGTATTCTTTCCTATCAAAAGTTGCCTCTGTCAATGCCCAGGGTAACTGGGGCCAAGTTACTCAGGTTTTTTTTGGTTTTTGTTTTTTTTTTTTAATGCTGGTGTTTGACATACACTTCATAACTTCATTTATTCTATTTACCCCTCCAATCTTTATTCTGGAGCTGGAATTTCTTCACCATTGCATTCAGCGCCACACCTAACTTCGGGTCCTCTGCCCACTAGTGAATCTCTCGGCTCGGCTTCAGCTTTCAAACTCTTCATATAACGTCTGGGAAAGTCAGCGTTCTAGAAATGAGGTCTACAGGAGCCAGCACACCGAAACGGGTGTCAGCTCAGCACATCACTTTTCGGCTTTCCAGTCAGGCAGTTCCAGAAAACACAGAAATGAGTCTTAAATGTTGGAAGCTACATCTGTTCCATCAAGACCAGATTTTCCATGCAGAGAAATAAAAGCATACACAGTGCCATGCAAGTACAGTTAGACTGGCATTTCCAGGAAATATCAGGCTTACTGAATATACGCTGCACTTTTGATTAAATCGTAGGCTGCAAATCCCATGCTGATTTACTGCCGATGTACTGTGCAGCTGACCTACACATATTCTGCAGGAACACTGAAGTATTTCAAGAGACTGGGCAGTTACTGTGCTACCTGGAAGTACACACCACCCAGAGCATCCTGACACTCAGACCTCTGAGGTACATTAGGTACCTGAGGTAGAATATTGGGTACTTGGTCTTAATTCCAGCAGTAACCATGCTCCTGACGGAGAAGGGCCTTGTAAAAAACTTCCCCAGGAACACTCAAGCGCCCTTAGAACGGAGCGTACTTGGCCACTTGCAAAAGGGTGTTTGGACCAGGACTGTCACATGCAGCAACAGAAGAAAGCGTGTCCCACTGAGCTACCACGAGGAACAGTGCAAGGCCCCAACAAAACTGATATGCACAAAAACACTGAAGATCTCGCCTATTTAAATGTGAGGTCTACTGGATGTATTTTCTCCCTCCCTCTTCCCCTCATCTGTCCTCAAAAAAAAGGCAAAAAAGGAGCTCTTCCTAGAGTAAAAATTGAAGAATTTCTCCAGGAGACTGGGAGCAGTATTACTACTTCTCTCTTTTGGGAAAAGCCAAAAAGCCGTTTTTCTTTCTTTCCACTTCAAAGAAAAAAAAACAAACCAAAAAAACCCCTCCCAGAACAAACTGAACCTGTCGATGGAAAAGAGCATAGGTTTTCAAAATGAGTGAAAATTTTAGTACTTAATCGTCACTTGCCACTTGATGGGGGTGATGAGCTAGTTATGCAGGCATTGGCTTACAAATATAAAACAAGATGTTCCATGGACTATAAATAGCCAAGTTCTATGGTTTTAAAACAAACACAATGCGACAAAGTGCCAAAATCCAAGCTTATTTGGAAAGTTTAAGAGCTGCTTGTTAAGAGATACCTAAGCTAAATTCCATGATACTTACTCATTAAGTGTTGTCAGGTCAAATCAATTGCATTTCAACTAAATATATCAGATGCTTCATTCTGGGAAAGATGAACACATCAGCTTGCTCTGTGTGATTGGCAAAAACCAAACTGCATCTCCTCAGAAAAATAACTGTTGATATAGAAGTATTTTCTATACATGTACAGAAAGTTGTTTTTGTCACTCAATGCCTGTTACGCTTCATTTACTTCCCTTTTCCCATACTGTATCTCAAGGAATAAACGGCATGCCCAACATCTTTTTCCTTTCAGCACTTTACAGATCTTAATCCTATTTGTGGGTTAAAACAACGCTACCAAGGCTTGAAAAGCTTTACTGTAGCAGCATAGAAGATAAAACAGATGGACAACAAGCCAACAACACCTGTAATTCAAAGGACTAAAATCTGCTGAAGACAATTCCTACATTTTATGATGGAGTGAGCCAACCACTAACTGTTCAAATATTAAAAAGATACATAGCATGTACCAAATATGGTTTGTCTAGGCATGAAACAATTACCGATTACAAAACAACCTCATACCCTTCCAATCGCATACACAGAAGCAATTACATCTAAAAAGGAAAGCCATAGATAGCTCAGTTACTTGAACTTCTAAGTAATGGAACGGGTAGATCCCAGTCGTTTGATCACCATCCCATGCTGCTATGGTAATTACCTGTCATGTTGATGTTTATTCTGAATAAAGAAGCCACGCTCACCAAGTGCCAGTCCAAACTGCAGGGCTGTACGAAGCAAAGTTCTTCACCCAAGGAGATCAGATTAGAAACAGCTTTAGAAATAATCACTTGCAGCTAGAGAGCTGCAGAATACAGGAGAGGAAAG
Organism: Egretta garzetta; assembly: GCF_000687185.1. Classification (NCBI taxonomy): domain Eukaryota; kingdom Metazoa; phylum Chordata; class Aves; order Pelecaniformes; family Ardeidae; genus Egretta; species Egretta garzetta. Next base: position 5,547,590 of record NW_009260791.1, read on the forward strand.
AGGAAAGGGGTGAAACACGGAAAGTGGGGTGCCCAGCATGCCCTAAAAACAAATGATTTCAAGCACGTCAAGACCTAAGAGGTTCTTGACAGTGCTTACATCTCATTTGTAAACAGCGCAGAACAGCGCTTCCATAAAATATAAAGAAAAAAATTGTAAAAGCAAACAAACAAAATCTCTACATAGAAACTCTCGAAATACAAAAGAAAAAAGTGCAAGTCAAAGGTCTTTAAAAAGCTTTACGCCTTCTGAAAATTTAATTACATCTCCCTTCACCATGTGGTATAGCAGCAATTCCAACAAGACTAGAAAATCAAAGAGCACAACAACATAAAATATGTCCACTACCACAGATCATTTATTTATACACTAAGTTAAAAAATACGAATATTTTATTACAAAAAGTTTATCAAACAACTGTATACATACAGTTCATATTGTTAAAAGCCAACATGTCAATTGATACTTTATGTACATTTGATTAATAATGTCATACAATTGTAGAAAAGCATCACTCAGCAGAAACTGATTTGGCATTTGGAAAGTAGTTACCACCCTGCACTAGAAGAGACAATTAATATAGGAATAAAACATTTATATGTTACAATAAAAATACTTATTTGCTGTGATCATTTAAAGCAAATGGATGCTTCCTTTCTCCAAAAAGAATCATCATAAGTGGAGATTAAAGTGCACATAACCAACGCATTAATAATTCTTCAGCACTCCCATCTATCATTCTAGATGCTCCAAGCACATCACAGTAACATCAAGGATTTAGGACTTTTCTCCGTGGCTTAAACAGTAAGATTTAAGAGAATGTCAGCTTTCTAAGCTGCATGAAATAATTCTGGTGTGCAATAAGATGAAGTAGGGTACAGAAATTTGGAAAATAGTGTTTGGTGAAGAAGTCAGCGTAATTTTTCCCAGATATATGATTTCTGGGGAAATGTTTTCCTTTTGAAAAGAAGATTCATAGTACTTCATACAACTGTGGACCAAACAAGCAGAGCATGCAACAATATTTACATAACCACCCCTGCAGTTGTTCTTTATGGGCTACATATAACACAGGTTGGAGCAACACTGCCTACTTTATGAACAAATTTTGCTGGCAATGTGGGGAAGAAGAAAAAACCACCAACAATTTGTTTACTATAGAATAGGGTCCTAAACTAGAAAAGTGCTCCTCAAAAAATGTAGCTCAAAATATTGGCTTTGTCTCATTATAAGCAATATAGTAAACCTTACAAAATATAACACAGTCAGTACTAGCAGAGCTGTCAAGGGCAGTCATTTTAATAAATCGGTCCACTTTGGAAAAAAGAATGCTTAGGCGTGTTATAATCTATTCAAAAGCAACAGCTGAACAGGCTAAATTTACATCCACAAGAGAAGCATGACATGTTCACTGAAAACAAAGTGAGTTGCTGGTAATTATGGTTAACAATTTTATCACACCAACTGGTCACCAATGGAAAAAAATAATTTTTTTTTTTTTGTCATTTTACAAATATGAGAAGTTCTGAGCCATTATACTTGAAGACCATACTTCATATCTTAGGCACTGGACCCAATTTAGAGGTAAAATATCTGTCAACATGATTTAACATCCTCAGGTTTCTGAAGGCCATCCATATGAAGTTTTACATACAGCACTACAAATACACATCAGATACTCTGTAAATGTATAAGGAATACAAAACACTATTAAATACAACTTTCACCCCATGGCACATCAAGCATGGCAATACCACTTGTTTCATATCTGATTAGCAATGGTCAGTTGTGGTTATGCTTTATTGAATATTTTCCTTTCTGTAGCTGAGAAATATACAGCTTGGACTTGCTTCCATCTGATCTTTTAAACCAAACTTCATCGTGGTTAATTGTTGTAATTATGGCACTAGAGAAAACAAGGGAAGAAGGGTCAGGGGAAGAAAAAACAAGAATTTAGAAACCTTATAAGCTAATAAATAACCTCAAAATTGCAGCTATATTTCCGTACAGTAAACAATATGCATTAGTTGTAAATGCTAGGCCCAAAAGACCGTGGCTCCATTGTAAGGATAGTTTTAACAGAATTCTTTGGTAACTGCATTTGTCTTTAGTGAAGGTAGTTAATTTTTCAGCCATCTATCTATCTTCTTCTCCTGTGAAAAAACCCTCACATGCACAAACAGTTTAACTGTTTAAAAGAACAGCAGTTATCCATATCAAACACAATAGACTACTCATGGTAAAAAACAGATTTGTTGGAAAACATACCCAGAAGTTACTTTGAATACAAAGTATTTGGTAAAAAGTTACACAGATTGAAGCCTAAGATTTAAAACAGAAAAAGTATTCAACTGTTGGTCATTATACCAAGACCATAAGAAACAAAGTCAAAGCCTGATTTACTGATTCATTCTTACATGAACCCTGCTTTTATGCTCCTTGTGGTAAACCTTAATACAAATAGTCAACAAAACCCCCTCCCCATACCCCCTAAGAAAGAAAAACAAATTTATTCAGATAGAGTTGATGACAAAAAAAGGCTCAACACCAGAGATTAAAACAGTTACTGGAAGAAAGATCTATCACATACTGAGTGTGACAAAACTCCCTCCAGGAAACTCTTCAGCCTTAGAAGTTGCTGCAATCTTGAAAGGCTGGGCAAGTTCCACTGTATGCTTGCCCTGTTAAGGATCAGCTTTTAGCTTTTGTCAGACACTGGATACTAAGGTCTTTTTTTGGCCCAGTATAACTGCTATGTTCTGCTAAACTAATACAGAAATTTTTAAATTTCAGAAAAAATATATAGTCTGCTAAAATACCTTCCTGTTTCAGCCCTGAACAAACACTAAAGTCACCAAAATCTGTTCCTCTTTACCATATACAGGGAAGAAAAGAAACAGCTAGTTTTACAGTAAACTATGCTATATGAAGTTAAAAGTTAATTTTCCTGGGTAGCTGTGCATATTTAATCAACACTGCGCTTAGATGATTTGCCCCATTCAGTAAAAGGTAAGAGATACATTTAATTTCAAATATTGTTTTAATATACCCACCTTTTACAAATATTATTCATACAGAGAAAATACATTTAGATATCTTGAACATTCAATCAAATTTGCACTGCAATATTTAGAACGTTCCCAGGTATAACCTTTGTTAAGAGAAGGAAACGCCATAAAAAAAAGTTCCAACTCTTTTCTTTCAGAGTGTTAATCAACTGAAAACAAAGTTTATCTTTAATGATGTAAAGTATTTCACCATAATTAAATATTTTTGGGTGGGCCAACAGATCAAATTCTCAAAGCAACAAAATCCCAAGATATTAAAAAAAAAAAAAAAAACTTACTCAAAGGCTACTCAGCAACTAGTAGGAGCTTAAATTGTTAGTGAGATCCTAACTTGCCAAAATCTCATTACCTTCAGTGAAGTCCAACCTTTACTAGCCTCTCTCAGAAGTCCACCGCCCAACCTTCTTTGATAACGCCTGCCTTCCAAGGTGAACCAATAAATGTTACTGAGGTGGCAGTATTTCCAAATAAGCTTTATTCTTCAATGCCATCATCCTATCTATTGCTTAACATGAATGTACAGAGCTGCATAAACTGAGTAATCTTTACCTTGTAGGACATTCATCTTTCTTATCAATGCATATCGTCTGTCCACGTCCATACCACTCTCCATCATAATAGAGTCTTCCTTCTTCAGATCTAGCACTATGTAGATGCTTTTCTAATTTGACAGGTGCTAAAATGATCAATAAAAGTAATTTAACATTGACTTGGCAGAAGTCAGTTAGATGTTTAAATACACTTTCATCAAGTTATTTACAAGAATGCAAGAAAATTGGAAGATACCTTTTTACGTCCAACCAGATAAATTAAAAATTGTATTTCTATTTTCAGATAGAAGCTATCTACCCCACAACCTTTATAACCGCGATATGAATTTTCACAAATTGAGTAATGCAACATACAGAAGACTTCAAATGGCAGAACCTGAAACCTTTTCATCAGCACATTACCACAACATGCACATGGTAATACATCACTAAAGAAATACAGCACCTGCTTGCCTCCTCTCCCTTTTCCTCCTTACTCACCACCTCCAACTACTTGATTTTTACCTAGCATTAACATGCCTCTCACCTCAGTGCCAATGTCAGCTACCGCTCCTTTCCCATAACTCTACTTTTTCAGGATTGTAGCTTGCAGTGAATGTGAGCATCCTTTACAGTGCACCCCTAAGGTCCAGATGCTCTCAGTTTCCTGCTTCATCTTGCATAAACACTGGCATAGCTTGCTAATATTAATTGGTGTAACCCACTTTTAGAAGTCTAAATTTTTGTTGATAATTTTCTAGGATTCAGATGTCAACACAATCATCAGCAATCGAGCTACAAGTATCAACACCTGAGAAAGGGAAAAGGCAAAAGCTACATCTTCCAGCTACCTCACCCCATCCTCCATCACTATCCAAGGGCTAAAATAAATACGATCTCCATAGATGCAGATTGCATCATCGCACACAGCAAGTTCTGTCTTGTGAAACCAGACAATGTTTACTTACGTTCTGGCTTTACTCTGTGTGGCCCCAGTGTAGCCATTGCCTTGAAACACAAAAGAAAATGAAGTCAGTCAGTAAGCACAGTCTTCTTTTCTTAACTGCCAGCTTTAATCATGAATTTATGTGCAGTGTAGCTCAGGATACATGCTTTTATATGCAAAAACCACAATCTGAACAAATCTAAAACAAGCGTGTTTAATGGTGACTCAGTAACTAAATAAAACAGAATTTTGAGGGTGAAAAAAAAGACCTTTAGTAAGTTTTGATTTCAAATTACTTGGGAGGTTTTCTAAGTTAAGCACTCAGAGTCGCTGTTACGTAACTCTGTCAAGAAAACACAAAATGACATTAACTCATTCTGAAACGCAAAATGCTATATGAACAACGTACTCTTTTGATTTATACGTTATGCTCATAAGCTCATAAATTTTCTCTCATGTGTACTCTAGATCATGTGTAGTATTACAGTAGGTTTAAAAAAAACTTCAAAGAGTTTTTTGGGGTTGGTTGGTTGGTTGTTACTTCCTGGTTTTTTTTAAAATTATTTCCAGAAAAGGCAAAATCCCCAGTAGATTCTGGGTTTGTTGCTATGTTTAAAATAACGTTACACTACAGGAAAGAAACTGAGGGAAAGCTATTTTGTGTCTGTTCTTCTAATGCTATAGGAAAAGTCAGACAAGTTTTCATATAGGCATCACATTTTACTTCTTGTTTAGGAAATATGTACAAGTATAAAGCAGGATGGAAACTGACTCAAATCCATTTCCCACCAAGTTTCTGAATCCATGTAAGTATCTTGCTGTTCCATGAGCTGGGAAGCACCAGGGTACTAGGGGAAATTTTCTGACTGCAGGTGCAAGGCAAGGATAGCATTTTATTACAGCAAGTTACTTTAACAATATGAGAAAGATCTGAAAAAGGCACTCTGCACTTAAAAGCTGGGTTTATTTTTTCAAATACATTGATCAGTCAAGAAAATTTCTCTTCCTGTAAACCCTGATTCTCTTATATCTGGGAAAAACACAGCATTTCACTTAACTAAAAAAAAAGGGTGTAAGGAGAGGTCAAAGCACAGAAATCTTCATAAAATAAACTCTTTACTATATGAAAACATGCCATACCATATATATTAAAAAAAATAATTTAAAACAAAATTCTATCAAACTATCCTATCATAGTTTCTACCCAATTATGCTAGGCTACGAGAAAGCAGAGACTCATGACACAGACTTTAGGCTTGCTTTATCATGGAAAATTACAGACTACCCATTTTAGAGGTAACCTCTTCCATCTCTTTATTAGATTCCTCAGCATGATTTGGGTAGAATCAGAAAAAGTAGCAATAACGTAGCTTGAACTGAATGATTAGCTGACCACTGAAGAAATAAAAATGTATTTAGAGTTTTGATCATGTAAGAAACACATTTATATACTCTTAAGAGGCAAAAGGACTAGATGAGAAGCTAGACAAAACCCACATACTTTCATCTTACCTTCCTTATTGTTGTCCAGTCTTCAAGTATATCGAGGTCTTGTAACATATAAACTATATAGGGGCGTGGAAAAGTTAGGGAAAATTCTTTTAAATAGCAGTAATCAAAATACCCTAATGTTTGTAGAAAGATATTAATCACTCTGTTCTGCCAATCTTTCCCACACAAAATACCTACGTGAAGTGAAAGCTCAGCAAAAATAAATGCATCTTTGAATTATGCAACCTAGAAGTACACTTTAAAAATTATTAAGAGGTAAGAGTATGTAGATATTCAGACTACTGGAGTTCAACATGAGAACAAGAAAAACAATTGTGATACAACCATTCCATCCCTCGTAGTTCCAAAAACGATTCTATTCGCAATACTACAAATTACAACTAAAATTCACTGCAAGTTCAATATACCACTGCAAATCAGCATCTACACTGGAATTAGAAAGGCAAAGCTCCTTCCTTGAATTATCAACTGTAAAGTGAAAACTGTGTATTAGAACAAGCCATGAAATTCAAAACAGAGCTCCATATAGCACAGCTACTCCATTAGAACAGTCTTCAGTTTTTACTTTGTTTCGCCCCATTTCATCTCTGAAAAACAAGTTTAGAAAAAGGTGCTGTGAGTGTTTAAAAACTTAATCTCCTAAAATGGGATATGAGGGCTTTAATTTACATTCCATTTGAATTTTTAAGAATCTTTAGCCATTTTCAAATCTGTCTTCCCCTAAATAGCAAAGACTTACAAATCAAAACCCATGTAAAATTTGTAGGTAGTTGCTTTACACAATGCAAGCGAGCTCGTCGGAGATGTCAAGATCGGAGGCAGCCTGGGCTGCAGTGACCATGCGCTGGTGGAGCTCACGCTCCTAAGGGAAATGACAAGAACAAAGAGTATAGTCAGGACCCTAAATTTTAGAAAAGCAAACTTCCAGCTCCTCAAGGAGATAGTCAGAAGAACTCCCTGGGAAACGGTCCTCAGAGACAGGGGAACAGAGCAGAGCTGGCAGATCTTTAAGGAAGTGGTCCACAGAGCGCAAAAGCTCTCGATCCCTAGGTGTAAGAAATCAGGCAAAGAAGGGAAGAGACCGGCATGGCTGAGACAAGAAATGCTGGGCAAATTAAGGAGGAAGAGGGAACTGCACAGGCAGTGGAAGCAGGGACAGGCATCCTGGGAAGAGTATAGGGAAGCAGTCAGGTTGTGTAGGAATGGGGTCAGGAAGGCCAAGGCACAGCTGGAGCTAAACTTGGCTAGGGATGCGAAGAATAATAAGAAGGGTTTCTACAGGTATATCAGCCAGAAAAGGATGGTTAAAGAAAGTGTACCCCCACTGATGAGCAAGACTGGCAGGCTGGTAACAGCAGATGAGGAGAAGGCTGAGGTACTCAACGACTTTTTTGCCTCAGTCTTCACTGGCAACCTCTCTCCTCACCCCTCCCGAGTCGATGGATGGCATGAGGGGCACCGGGAGGGCAAAACCCCTCCTGCTGTAGGAGAAGACCAGGTTCGTGACCACCTGAGGAACCTGAATGCACACAAGTCCA
>NW_009260791.1:5556500-5574111 GCF_000687185.1 Egretta garzetta
AAGGCCAGGCTGGATGGGGCTCTGAGCAACCTGATCTAGTTAGTGGTGTCCCTGCTCACTGCAGGGGGATTGGACTAGATGACCACTAGTGGTCCCTTCCAACCCTAAACATTCTATGATTCTATGATATGTACAAACTGACAAGTTCACAAGTATTTTAATATTATAAGCAAAGAGAGCAAATTAATTTACTTCACAACTGAAAGGATTTTCAGCTTTATGAATTGCCTGAAATTGCTGGGATTTTAGACCTAATAGTATGTTAGTATTTTCTGTTTGTAATGTATTCTAAAATGGCAAGGTAGCTCATAATTCGCAGAATCTGTTGCTATTTATGTGGACATCCTGAAGGCAAAGATGACTGAGAGCTAAAGAAAATACACTTTCACACAACCTGGCACTGAACTTGCTAAAAGGAGTTAAGGAACTAATGAAGCCACTTGTAGCTGCATTGATGAATACCACCTGGCTTTCAAGCACTAGTTAAAAAACATCTCTACTAAACTGAATTTAAGACACATCCTAATGGAAGAACAGTCATTATTAGGACAAATCACCCATCTGGGATATGTGCCAGTGAATCAACCATCCTGAAGGAGGGTGTCCCAACGATGACAGTTTTTTCAGAAACTTCTTCCTTCCCACCTTCTCCTAATGTTACAAAACCTTGTGAACATAGCAGGAATTTTTGCAGAAGCTTAGCAATAAAAAAAAAAACCAAAAAAACCGGCCTTTAACCATTTAATGTCAATACTTAGAAATTGGTCTCTCAGATAGTCTCCATGATCCTGGCAACTTCTAAGCCATCACATTATCCTATAAAAACGATTGACTGGGGGTAGGAGTAGGGAGAACACTCGATTTGCAAAGGCATCTCCTTCTTTCTCTGGAGAAGGATGATACCATCTCTTAGGTGTTATACCTTAAAAAGTTTCAGCTGCACTGCATGCTTGTCAACAGCTATGAAGAAGCCATCAATGCAAAATTCTTAAATACTACACTCTCTCTACAGGAACCTCAAACCCACAAACAACCCTGGCAACTGTCTCAGTTCTTGGAATTTTAACCTTTTAATCAAAGAGAGTTCTAAAGTCTACGGAACTGTAAATTGAGGTAAAGATGTCCCAGTATGAGAAGCAAAGCTATACAGGAGAAGTTACACGAGTGAAGTTATACTTTGCAAACATAATGTCTAACTCTTTTCTGCTTTTGCCTTGTAGCTCTATTTTTTTTAAGAGTTAGAAAAATCAACTTTTAGAAATAGTCTATGAAACTAGATAAAAGAATCTTAATTTCAATTTTCATAATGGGAAGCGTCACCATGGTTTCTCTAATCTGAATTAGAATAACATCTGCCATGCAAGAATTGATTTTGAGAAAGCATTATCACTTCAACTTGTTATTAATGACATGTAATAAGACTAGATATAAAACAGTAACTACTAGAAAGAACAATGATTTCAGTAAAAGGATATCTGATACAACAACGGGTTTCTTCTTGTCTGGACTAAATGGATCCTTCCTTTTCTTCCTGGACTGTAGCTCATCATTCCATAATTCTGAAAAGACACAGTAAGAACATGCTATGAATCAGAAACATTTACATGTTTAGCTCTTTTTACAGCAGAAAACATTGTCCAAAAATGAAAAAGACATTTTCTGGTGAGATGCTGTTTCTGAACAGAATGAAGGTGTTACATGATTATGTAGTCATAGACTAATACCCTCAAAACAAGGGCTGCTGACAATTACTAGACCAAAGTTTGTTTTACACTTAAATTCATTCCCCTGCCCAAAGTCTACAGCTGAGTAACATTCTACTGGACAACCTGAAACTCACCAGACATATTATGTGTACAATCAACTAATCAGTAGCTACTAGAAGATGGAAAACAAAAACAAAAACACCACACCAAAAAAAGCAACACAAAGAAAACCCAGCAACTTTGAAATTCCATCCACCTGAAGTAATGTCAATGCTATGCCTGTCTTCTTCAAGTCTTCTAATCTTCTCTTCCAGTTCACTTTGTACAGTATCATACAACAGAAGCTTTTCACTCTAAAAAAAGCAAGAAATTACACATTTTTACACAACTAAGTTCTATCATCTAAATATATATGACAACAATTCAAAGCCTTATCAGAATGAAGGTAAGAGTAGCTTTAGGTGAAAATTTATCAGACGCCATAAAGCATATGACATTTCCCTCTATCCACTTTCTTAGCAGGAAATCCTAGCTCCTTAAAACAGCTCATTCATTTGGTGTAAGTGTCAATATAGTTATCAAATACCAGTACCAAGAATAATTAAGTATATAAAAGCATGCAGCTAGATCTCCAGAATAACTGTTTTTATTTTGACACACATACAGTATTTTCCTTTTGGATAGCAAAGATATATTCACAACGATTAACTGTAAAGTGGTGACCTCTATGCCATCTTTCATTACAAATCAGAAAAGCTAGTGTTTTCATGGAAAGCTTTTTATTAAGCTGCCTCCAATATTAATAAACCTGCAGTTATTTATAGTTATCATCTGTTACCACAGTATTTATAATTATCTATTTTCATCAATCTGAAAAATACCTTCCCACAGAAGAAAGAATTTTTGAGCACATATTATAATCTAGATTGTTGTGAAAGCAAAGCTGTCTACCTTAAAGCTGTGAGAAACGCTTTTAAAGCACCGCTTTAGAAAAGCTAGCTAGTTTGTCCTTTTAAAAAGGCAATTTCTGACCCAAACAGATTAACATAATGCCTTCAATGTCAGCTGTATAGAAAGACAAACCAAAACACAATCTGATGTGAACTGTCTACAGCATTTTGTGCAGTCAACACCCTCTTCCATCTCTAAGTGTTTTAGAACAAGAAAATCAACTTCGTAGTAAACTGCTCTCAATTATAGTCCACCACACAGGACTGCTACCAAAATTACACAGTATCTATATAGATTGGTTACCCTCTTAAAAGCAGCACCAAAAACCACTAAACTCTCTAAACCAGTAACTTGGAACTAAGCTGAGTTTCAAACCTCAAGGAAATAAATTTACTGTTCTTTCATAAGCTTGCACATTTCCTAAAACACAAGTAGGAAATACAGCTGATAGTTGCATTTTAAAGTTCATTTTCACTGAGCAACATCTTTAACAACTCTGGAAAACAGAGCGCTTGGACTTACTGAAAAAAAAAACAAACCAGCTTAAGCAGCACAAATCACTGGGTCTAGTTATTTGCTACCACCTCCTCCAGAAGCTGCAGTCCCTACAGCCAAGTCAGCAGGTGTCTGCACCTCAACTGCTCCTGCCCATGGCCCAGCATACAAATAGAAACTTACCTTTACATACAGCTAGTGTGCTGGAGTGGAGCAAAACAGCTGAGGAATAGACAAAAACAAAGAACCCTGTTCTACTAAATGGCTGTCGTGTTTACCATTCCCTTCAAGCTACAAAGTATTTAAATTCCAAAGACCTCTTTTCATATATTTTTATCTCTTAATTATAAAAAAAATTTCCCAGTGGCATTGAAAAGGCAGAATCCTCTTACATACACCTGAAATGCCAAATGAGTGTTAATGCCATTTTAAAATAAAATAGTGTTTGTGTTTAGACATCTGTTTTGCTTCAAGCACTTGGTGACAAATAAGGTGTGAAAAGCTGTTACAGGCATCAGAGGCATTCTTGCTGCATGGTTATATTCCAGTGGAACAGTGATTCTACAAGCAGCACTGCTGACTTTAAAGAGCTTAAGCTTTTACCCCCAAGAGACTCCTATTGGATGGTGTATATTTGAATTCTGAAGGTTTCACAGTAGAAACATAATAGCAAAACAAGGGACAAGGACCACCTTAGAGAGGAGTAATACATAGCCAAAGCAAATCATTCAATCACAGATGAGAAGCCCTGCAAGTCTTACAGGTTTCTGTCCAACCTCGGGCATATTCACAGGAGTGAAGACAGTCAGTGATGAGTAGTCCTTCATTACACCTTGCTCTTTCCCAAGGCATCAAGAAAATGGAAATTTTTTTAAAAGTACACATGCACATTCTTGTTTTATTGGTATAGTAGAAGCTGTAGACTTTAGGAATATGCTGAACCACTCAGAAGATGACACCTTTAAGCAACTGTAAGGGGCAGGGTGGGCTGAGGAGTACTATGATGCAAATCTCAGGATACAAGCAAGCTATGTTACAGCACTGGACATACATCTACTTGAGTATTTGTACTACAGTATCCAGTATTTAGATGCTTAAACAGGAATGTTTAGGTTCAAGGAGAGAAATATATTTTTCCTGTAACTGCTTTTGAAATGACAACTCTATCACTAGCTGGCCAAGGCATCTTAGAAAGACATTAGTATTATTATTATTGTTGTTATTAAAATGTAAGGTGCTTTTTTCTAAAACTAGATCAGATATTTTAGTTACTTCATACTTTAGTTACTTCAATCTTTTCATAACAAAGCTTAAAAAAATCATGTGGGAATCTATTAGTAAGAACCTGCTAATGAAAAATAAGAAACCTTAACTATACATGCAAAGCCGAAGTAATAAAGCTAATTTTATATGCTTTGAATAACCTCTTATATGGGCTTAAATATAACAAGGCAATTGCATTCAAATAGCAAATAACAGCAATAACAAAAACATGCACTGAACTTGGAAAGCATGACAGACGGTAAAGTTAGATAAGCTATCAACGTAATATAGTTGGCACAACCTCACAGTGCTGTCGAGAGGCTTGAATTTCACATTCATACTTGTTCTTCACAGATTCCAGACAAAGCTCTCTATAGATACCTGTAATCAGAGAAATTGCCGCAATATTACTTTCTTTAGCTAATACCTGATTTCAGAACTCCCTTTTAAGACTGCCTGCAAGTCCCAAAACACGCATATACTGGAAAATAGAGATATATTAGGCACTTACAGTGGCCAGCTGCTTTACAGAGTAAAAATAAGAACAAGCAATCCCTTAATTCTGAAGATCTGAGGAAAAATAAATGCTATTTTAACTTTTTCTCCTATCAGTCAACAAATTACACCAGTAGCCATGCTAACTTTACAACACAGATTTATTTCGTATTTCTGAACAAATGATCCTGGATATCCTCAGTTTTCAAATCCATGAAATACTAAATGGCCTCTTCTATTTTCTAATCAGAGTTTTAAATAATGTTTTGGGGTTTTTAAATAGCTAGGAAACAGAACAAAAGAACAAGCTTTTACAAATTAATATTTGGAATAAGGCTTACTTTATAATGCATGACCTTAATAAATCACATCAACTGACAACACTCTGTTCCATTCTTAGTAACAGGCACCTTGCAATACAAAGGATACTGCTTCTGAATATTAGGAGCATTTCTTACACATTTCTGAAAGTGTGTCTACTTAACAGACAGCTGAAAACATCTGAAAGGTATCTGAAATGTAGTATCTGGCAAGTATAGATAGAATTTGATTTAATACATTCAGTGCATTCAACACAAAATACTTAAATTGTTCAAGATTACCATCTTGAGGGGTTAAGTTTGTGCACACACACTGGTACTGTCTCACAACTGAAGAACTCCCCAAAACAACCTCCCTTCGAATTCAGTTGACTATAAATGAATACAGTACAAGAGGAACAATACCATTACCAGCAATTCCTCTGAAAAACAAACCACAAAGCATTGTGTCAATCATCTTTCTGCTGTGAAGTCACTTTTGATCTAGAATTCACAATGTTCTTTCCTTACGTCAGTATGCAATGCTGGCTTTTTTTTTTTTTTAAATATTTATGGATGGCTGGCATATCTAGGTCTACCAAATTATAATCACTGCTTATTTGCCTGAAATCATGCAGTATAGGTATGAATACTTCTAGAAGAAACAGTTGTATTCCCAATTTGCTGAAATGGTCAAGATCCACATTTTGTGTGAATAGTGCTCAGTGCCTTAGAGAACACAGGTTTATTTTCTACCACAAATGCAATTAGACCCATAGTTTAGCTTATTTTGTTTTTCACCCCTTCCTCCCCTCACTCAGGCAGAAGTAGGTCCTTAGGGGTTACCTGCTGGAGCTCAAGTCCTGCTACGACCCACTTCTGTCAAGGCTCTCAAACAGTAAGAGCAAATAAGCATGTCCTGCAGTTTCTTGCTTTCCCTGGAATAATTTTGTCAATCTCATTTAGTTGAGGACAAAAGAAAAAAAAAAAAAACAAAAACAACAAAACAAACCAATCCTGATTTCCAGTCTCAACTTCACGGAAACTTTGTAGTTTTTACCCTAGGGTCTTTTTACATTGGAACATGGATCTTCAGTGCTGCTGAAGAAAATCAGGGGTATCTGTAATATTCTGCCTATCCATACCCACCTACATGATAGCACTGACCAGCCAGCCACATTTAAAACTGAAAATCAAATGCCTGGATTAAGGTTGCTTTTGTATCAAACCTTCTGCCAGTTTACCTGCAAACCTTATGTGAAGTCCAAGTGGGCTACTTAGGACTAGTCAAGTAAATTTGGGTTAAGGTCTTAAAACTCAAAAATTCTGGGTTACCAGCTGAGGAAGGGCATTATGGAGAAGACCAGGAGGGAGACAAATGCAATAGACCAAAATATATCAAATTCTCTTCATAGTTTGAAGTCAGAAGTACCAATGAAGATATACTGAGTAGCACTGAAGTAGCTCTAGTATTAAGAATAGTGTAAAGCAGGCTTGCCATCTTCCAGTTTGCCTGCACTGTGTTTCTGCTGAATTTCTTAGAAAAGACACTGGCATAGCTTCTCTGTCTAGAGAGATCAAAACTGTCTGCCCTTTGGCTCTCTGACAGTCGGTGTTAGGTAACCCTTAGACAGCTGAATTACTCCTAAAGGAGTCGAGCTATAACATGAAAAGAATTTACATTAGGGAAGTATGGAACTTTGCCTTCCTATAATATCACCGTTCCATATGACTATATGATTGTATCCCAGAAGACAAGAATTCTTCTATGAGCATAAAAGCCTATCTAAACATTAGTTTTAATAATTAAAATGCAGCTTAGATAAAAGCTGCTAAGGATAAGCTTTCTCCTTCCCCAGATGGAACAGGAGGATGGGAGCAGTGGAGTAGAAGAGACACAGACTAGAAGAGCAGGAAAAACATGATCATCTAAGATGATCTGGCAAGCACTTCATGGGATAGCACCTACATATCTCTTCAACAGTGTGTGCAGACTTGATCCCAAATCTTCTGACTAATAAAAATGATTACTGTTTTTAATTCAGTAATTTTGTGCATACTACACAAAAATAGACAGCCGTTAAATGAAACTTATAAAAGCCTTATTTTTAGTGTGATGTTATCAGGCAAACTGCGCAAAGAGGTAAGCAACCTGTTCATTTTGACTTGAAAAATATTTCACATTTAAACGTATGCCACAGTATTTCTAACTTTAAACCACACTCCTTTAACAATTCTAAAGAAAAAAACAAGATTGACCTTAAAATGCATAGCAAATTCATACTGTTGAAACAGCAATACTCTTTATATGCCTACCTGCCACCTTGGTTCGGATTTGCATATTTTCTTGTAAAGCAGCCAATGGTTCTAAATATTCAGGTGCTTTTCCAGCTATGACCTCTTGTAGTTTTGCATCCACTTGGCTTAATCTTTCTTTGTAAAGTCTTAAAATAATAGAAATTAAAAAAATTATTTTATTTCAAACAAACAAAAGTTAGAAGAAATATTTTCAAAAGAACTATCCTGCATCTCTTTGTTAATGTTATGGAACACCCACTGAAGCAAAGTTAAGATTTGTTACCATTTCAATTTTCCAATAAATATTTTCTTTTTGAACAATATTCCTCATGTCTATTAAGCCTTTCTGGAAAACATATGCAGATAATCAGAAGTGTAGAGAGTAAACATAAAATGAAATATATCTCCATCTCTAAGGAAGAAGGAAAAAAAAAAATCACATGGCTGTTAACGGGGTTAAGATGGAGTAGGAGGTGAATCAACACGGAAAAGGACAGGAAAGGGTACTACAATACATAAAAACAATATGGCTTACACCACAGGAAAGATAGACATTTTGTGGACAGAAAGGCTCATTTGCTTTCATGTTCACGTATCTGCTCCCACCCTACCATAAACCAAGGAAAAAGAGAGGCAGGCTCTTATTGAAGCGACTATCATTTCGTCTCCTGTGAAAATCCACATATTACATACTATCACAAATATCACAGGATAATTTGTAACTGACATCTTCCATTCCTGACAAAAGTGAGTGTATTTAAAATATTTTTATTTTACCTAAAATGAATTCTTTCTATAAAAGCTGGTATTTACTAGCAGACAACGAAGCAACCTGGTTGAATTTTGAAGAACTTGATGTAGTATCCATTACGAGTATTTCAATCACAAAAAAGCTCCACTCTTTGCAACTGATAATTTAAATATAGTGTTCAATGGTAGAACCATCAATATAAGCAGCTTTTCCTGTTCTCATTTTTACCTTGCACCCCACAATCAAGAGCTGTAGAATTAAGGCAAACATGTACAAACTCTGTTGTATGCGTTAAGAACACAGCAGATGTTATCTGTTTACACAGGTAAACATATCTTTGTTATATCTGTTTGCACAGGTATAACAGATGTCTTTGGGACAGGGATACTGCTTTTTTACTTGTTTAAAGTGTGTAGGTTAAGTAACAAATTAGACAGGAGAAATTTCATGTAAACTGATACCTCCTTGAGAAATACTTGCTCTTCATCTGCCACCAGCCTGCTCATCATTTTACTTTGATGACAACTCCATAGCTCAAGCATGTGTACCTGACCTAGCAATTGCCAGTGATCGCTTCCCTTCTTACCTGCAAACTGTTAAGAGTATGATACACGCAATCTGTCTGGCGGTCAACTGACATAGCCTGCCGCTGATCAAAACCCAGTTTGCTGGGCTCAATCCTCAGTGAGCATGCTATGCACACGATGGCTAATCTAAAGTTCCAGCAGAATTATTACCTAGAACATAAGCACGGGTGCACAGCACACATGACTGGGTGGGTCACTAACATTAGATTACACCGCACCAAGTTCCAGCTACATCAGAGCAAGCAGTTATGGACTGGGTGCTGCCAGCACTTGCTACCATGCAGCAGCTAATGGACTAAAACTGGTTATCCAGTTCTTTCAAACAGTGATTTGCCTAAAATGGATAACTGCTGTCAACCTGTAAATCCTACTTATCTCACAACATCCAAATTCAGTATCCCTGAAAAGGAAGAGGAGGCAGACACAATTACTTCATCATCTCTGCTACTGGCTGTGACTAAACATGACATTATTTATGCATCTTTTTCTTCTTTCCCAACTTTATCACCTCCCTACTCACAGCTGCTCTTCCCTATAATCCTTCTTCCATCATTCTAATGCTCCATTCCCAATATTGCCACCATCAGTTCTTCCAGCTGCTACAAACACCCCAATCTCTTAACCACCCAGTGTCTAAAAAATGCCTTCCTCCTCATATACCACAGGCTTACCACCTCCCAAACACCATTCGCAATCCCTAACCCTAACTTGTTTCCTTCCTCCCAAGACCACCTTCCTTCATACTGACTCCTTAAAGGTTTGTTTCCGCAAGCTGTTTTCAGTCATCCAAGCTGTCCAACAGATGGAAGAGTAGTACTGAACACAAAAGCTGACAGTTTTCCAAATGCCAAACCAGTCAGTACTGACTGGCTCCAATACTCATCAGTTGGCTCCATTTCCCAGGTTGCTCCATGCTCAGCCCAAAGAAGAACAGCAGGACAAACAGTCTTCTCTAGGCACTGCAGCAAGAAATTGCTTGTTGGGCAATTCTTCCCAGTCCCTATTAGACAGACCTCACAGTGTCCTGTTAGGCAAAGCAAGTTGTAGGTCTCAGTTCTGTAGTAGAAAGAACTATCTCCCAACATAAACACACATCTGAAATGTAATGATAACTGACTAGATTTTCAATTAAAATATTTACCCAAGAATAGACAAGGTCTCCTCAAAGTTTCACTTGTACCTGATTAAGTTAGTTGCCAAATTACCACCAATTTAAATTGGAACAGATGCATCTAGCTTGTCTGGACACGTGTAAAAAAAAGCCAACTTAAAATACATACAAAACATACATACAAAGACTGACTCTAATAAAAATGAGATTCACTTTTGAATAACTGTGGCTATTCATTTCGTCTCTTCTGCTTACTACGTCTTTACTACTGATGTAGGTATTATGGAAAACTACAGACAGAGCACTAACAGTATTTATTAGTATTGGTATCTGGTTTGCAATAACCACAAGAAACTTTCATCGGTACCAACAACAAAAACTGCTGTGATACCCTGCAAAAAACCCCTCATTTCTTACCTAGCAAAGACAGTGCTTGGGTCTGCCCCACATACATAAAAGGATAAGAAAGATCTTGAGTAAATAAATAAAATCACAAATTTCCCTAAAATCACAATTCCTTGGTTCTGCTAAGGATTTTGATGCAATAGACCCACACCAGCCCTTCACAGCAACACTTACAAACCATTATTACAACAAACCAGGAAAAAAAAAAAAAAGTATTCTGGAGCAACTGCCTTATTCTTCTCCAAAAGTAGCATCCACATCCATGAAAGACAAGAAACACGAGCTGCACACAATATTCTTATGGAATGGATCCTCAAATGAGGCACTTAAAACATTAAAATACTTACTGATCCTTAAGGTCTGTAAATTGCTTTTCAAGATTGGACATTTCATCTAAACACTCCATTCTTCTTCTTTCACAGTCCTCATCATCCATTTCTAAGAATAAAAAAAAAGGTAATTTATTTTGAACAATGTAATGTATAACAAAACAAACTGGTTATTTTGTTTCTAGTGAATTTGAAGCAAGCCTGAATTTTAGCCATGAATAGATTATCCACTATGTTATTATCTTATAGCAGAATGAGAAATCACTTGCCATATAAACTACAAAGTAAAAACTTAGATCTAATTCTAGAAGAAATCGCACATACATCAATTTTTCTTCCTCAAATCAGGAAACAACATCACTGTAAGACTTCAAGAGGTTGAATTTCATGACTGATAACACAATGTACCTAAGAATGTGTGAAACAGAAAAACTAAACAATGTATATCACACCAGGCGAAAGGCAGCATTAAGCATGAAGAGTTATTAGCCACCACTGAAAATTCACACGTATCCTGAGTTAATATGAGCAAAAGCAATCCCTGGAAAGCAAGCACAGTTCAATGTTACATCTGTCATATAAAATTCAAGGTTTTATTTTATTAATATCCATTAAAAAAAGGTAACACTTGGTTTTGAAAACAGGTTTCATCCTGTTCAACTGGGAAAGTTCTTTGAAGCTGAAATATTAATGTAGAAACATCTGTAGTTCATCTTAATGACCATTTAAAATGACTGCATTTCTAATGAAACATTTCTTAACCTGCAAAGTCTGGAATTTTGCAGAAACTTGATTTTATATGCTTTTATGCAGCAAGAGTAATTAACGTTAAGCTCTTTCAACAGTTTTTGTTTTAATATATATTTCTGATTTTTTTCTTAATTTACCTAGTGAACATAATTGTAAACTATAAGAAATACCCACTTTTTGGCCAAAAATTTTGCCACTTGCCATAGAGACATCTGATGTTACTAAACATCAGTTGTTACCTCCACTGCCTTTTCTTAGACTAGAAAACAGAAAAACTAAGCTACAAAATTCTTGACTCCCACCCTTCCCAGAAGAAAAAAAAAAAAAAAAAAAAGCTTTGTTAAGCCATATTCAGAAGTTAGAAAAGTCCTGAAGCTGCTTTATAGCAGCAGTATCTCCAGGAATTAGCTCTCTATCGTTATGGTACAACTAACCTATCATCAACCAGTAGAAGACACGCAGAAGAAGGGATGGCCAAGGAGTCAGGAACCGGGGCTGAACTGATGCAAACAGGCCAGGTGTTTGAGAGAAGGGGCTCTCCTAAGGAGGCCATATCCATCTAAAGCAGTTCCTCTGTCAGGAAAAATCCTAACTCCTGACAGAAAGGCAAAGTAGGATCTGGAACCAAGCAGGGACAGCCTAGACTCACTCTTCTAGACCATAAACAAGTCTGAGCCTTTTGCTTCTTAGTCACATTCTTCTGACAGACTCCTACACCAACTACAGAAAGCAGCATGCAAGTCTTCATCCTTATTGTTTTGCAAAAGAGTATGGCAATTTGCAAAGGTGATGAGGTGAAAGGAGTAGCTTCAGGGCCAGCACAGCTATTTCGAGGATCTGATTAACTCAGATCTTCCACTCAGCCCTCTCAATGTATGAGGTTTTCTGCACACAGCTTCTTCCTAAAATCATCACAAGCTTCTAAGACTAAAAACTACACTAGCCTTCTCTGCCTGGATATGAAAACTATTAGGCAGTGGAGCAGTATTAATCTGTATTACAACAGTACCTACGAGTCCACATCGAAGACCTACTGCAGTTTATCACATTACAGTTAGCACAAGCAAAAAGGCCAGCATGCACAAAGTTTTAAAACATGATATGATCTAAATTATTTGAAAGCAGAGCGAGAAAATTTAAAGACAGAACTTGGAAAAAATATATTGAATGCCTAGGACAGTGGGGAGGGTAGGGGTAGAGAGTATCAGACTGTTAAAAGATACTATTTAATTTTAAAATATTGTTCTCAAAAATAAGGCAGATCCTGAATCCCAGAATAAGGCTGAAAATCAGATTAAAGAGCAAAGTTTTATCTGGCTGGCTGACACAATACTCAAGCCAAAATTGATTGGGCAACTTTCAACTTGGCCAGATTTAAGGAATGTGGCAGCCATATTACGCGGAGAGTTCTGTAAAGCATTTATGTGTTATAAAAATAAACCTTCTTTAAAATTCGAAGGCACATCCCCGTGAAGCCAGACAGGAACAAGCACTGGGATCTCGACAGTTCTTCCAGTCTATTCTCAAACTCAAATACATGTTTCAGATGTGTTCAGCTATGCTTTTGGTTCTAATTATGTTTTAGTAAGGAATTCATTCAGAAGCCGTTCCTTAAATTAACATGGACTTTATTGTTAGTGTATGTTTAGGGTCTACAAACCAAAGAAAGCAGATTAGAACTGTAACCCTGGCTGAGGATCAGTGCAACACTTACTATTGGAGGGAAAGGAGACAGCATCTTACATTTTAAACTTGTGTTGCAAAAAAACTATAATGCATTGGTATCTGAGGGCACAGCTGACTCTCTTGCAGGTATTGAAATACCACATAGCTCTCTCCAATCTCCCCTCAGCTACATATACAGTCTTTGACTTTCTGCCTAGAAGTCTGCATTCCACCTACCATTCATACCGAATCATGCCAAGTCACTCTTCAATTGTTTCACCTTTATTCTGCCTCCAGTAAGATTCAGAGAACAATGAAGATTTTCAGAGTCCTGAAATATCTTTAATTCCCCGGTTATGGAACTTCTTACCCATGGCCTTTAACAACATACAGATTGGGGAATATGCAGTACTGAAAAAGTAAGAGGTTTTAGGATCAAATCTCATGGCTTTCCAGTTGAAAATTTACATCACTGGAGATGGAAGACTCCTCATTTCATATTAAAACACTTGCTAATAGGCTCATCCTGTCTCAAAACTTCAGATTTCCCATAAAGTTTCATACTGCACAAAGTATTTAGGATATTTTTAAACACTTTCAAAATCACAGTCATTCTTTTCCAACTACATTCAAGCAGTCCAACTCAGTAACTAGGGCAGCCTGGTTTAAAGACAAAAAACCCCATAGCACTTAAAATGTAACAGCGCCTAAAATAGCTTTTTTAATAAGCTGCGGCCTACATAAAGTGCACTAAAAAACTGCCAAATTCTCATCTGGGATGGTAAGCATAACTTGTGGCTTTTTTTATCCATCCCTAATATGCTATTCTATATCCTGGTCAATAAAATACCCTATGCTAAATACATAGTGTCAAAAGGAACAGGACAGAAACAGTGCCAGCTCTCAAGGGCAAGTTTGGCTTCTGCAAACTGCACCTTTTGTATTCTCAGGCATCTACAACAACAACAAAAAAAGGCTGAATGAAGGTAAAGCAAATGACAAATTTAACAAAAAAAATCCTTTCCTTCAAAATCTTTTTTCTTATTATTACTAATTGTAATTAAGACTTATTTCTTGTGGTGCTAATCATCTTATGTCTGCAGGAGCAGTATGCTTCAACGGAATATGTTCGTATTTGTCAAGACACTGAGACAAGCATGTAATTTCCTGTAATCATCGCTTTTTAAGTGCTGCCTTAAAAGCATTTCTCTGTGGAATGCAATAGAAATTATCTGGAGAGCTTGTTGTATTCTTTTAAAGAAACATTCACAGACAACACAATTCCAAGACAAGGGCAAGACAACAGTTATTATTTGCCTTCAATAAAAATGAACCAAAGTGTCTTGGAAGACATGTAAACTTCAAAGTCATCTTTAAAATCATCGATTAGCACAACTACAAACAGGAGCAAAGGCAAGTTTTGAAAAAGAGCAAACTTCAAATCTAGAACCGAGACAATTCTCTCTTCACCAGAGCCAGGGAGTTGGAGGTGAGAAAGAGTTAAGTTTACATCTGTTATACCAAGCTCCCTTTCTCACACAGAAAATAACCTTTTTTTTTTAGACATACAGATTGGCTAGAACAAGAGATGAAGAAAGGGCATTCCCAGACGGCATCTAGCTACAATACAAACTGGAAGGCTAAGATGGGCTAAGCAAGTAGTGGTTATTGCTGCAGTGCTGCTCCTGGACCTCATCAAGCAGTCCTTCACAACCTTGTGTCTCACCCACTTACTGCCCAACGAGCTTGTATATCCCTCCTTTACACTCTGTTTTCCCCCAAAAGATGTACCAAACTTCATATATCAGAACTTCTTTAAAAGCCATTTCCATTAATTTCTTATCCAAAACACCGTATTCCCATTTTAGTCCCCGTACAATTCTGATAATAAAAGAACTGAAGCATGCTTTCGTAAGTCACATCTGAAAGGAACGGAGCAGGTTGCTGTGCAATCAAGGACATAACCAGATATGCTTTTCCAACTTAAACCATGATTACCTCCAGCTGCTTGCCCTGGTACCCTTACTCAAGTTCACCTTTTTTCCAGCATAACCACCAGCACACACAGATGCTGCCTAGTTTAGGTTTCATCAAAACAAACCAAGACAGTTTACATGCATTTTTCTGGCCTTGTTTTTCAACGGAATCACTTTGAGAGAACAGGGGTAAGGAAAGACTGATCAGCCTCCCTCGGTAGCAGATCTGTAATTGTATCAATAAACTCCCCACCTACAACAGCCCAACTGTTCATAAAAGCTCTGCGCGCATTCAAGTTTCAGTACAGCACAGCTTTGAAGCCAGTCCTATGACTGGTCCAGCTTATGGGTCAGTTTACAGCAGTTTTGGTGAACACAAACCAAACTCTTTTCCTATCAAGTTAAACCCAAAGCTTCATTCAAGGTACTTGTCAAATGTGCTCCAACATCTATGAAGAGCACAAGGGTTTGAAACAATGGTTTTTCCTTCAGGCAGCTTCCAACCAAACATACTCGGTTCAGGCTACAAAATCTGAAATAAAACCTAACTACTGTGGAGGTGTAAGGGCCTCAGCACTATCTACTCAGAACTACTTATTCGCTTGTCTTATTTTGCCAAATCAGTTGCTAATACAGATACAAATAAAATCACTATGTTTATAAACATTTTGCTGACTCTTTCAGGCCTGTACCTGGATGAGGTTCACAGTTCACTGATTGAAGGGATCTCCTGTGTAGCATTGCGTTAGACAAGAGAAGCAAGATCTTCCCTCAGGTGAGGGAACAGCCTAGAACTAAAGAACTCCCTGCTCCAGGAGACCTCTTATCTAAACCCGTGCAAATCATCAGTCCCAAACTCACAGAAAAGTGTAGGCGTCCAGTTAACTGATTTAACTTGGAGGTATTCACATATTCTCACAAAATTGCAATTTATGACTTTTGCTGCTATTGAGCTGCAGTCTATCTAACCACTGGTTTACATAGTCCCCAGGGCCTCCCATTTACATATCAGACTCTTCACTGAGACTTTTTCACTAGCTACCTTTTTAATGGGTTATTTTTCTGACAGCTTAGCATACGAAGGCCCAACAAGCATTGATAGCAGTGCAAGGAAGGGGACAGAAAAGCACAGCATACCAGGCAAGGTCAGTAAGGATGAGAGGCAGGACAGTGGCAGCGAGCAATCCAATCCAGGTGGACAGCCATGGACCAGCAGCCTAACTTGTAAAATGGGGTTCAATCAGCAACACTTGCCAGCTCAATGGCATGGGGGAGTTGGGGAGAAGAAGGGGAAAAAGGAGGCAAAAAAAACCCACAGGAGGCTCTGTATAAACCAGGGGCAGATTACCTGGATTTGAGGATTAACCAAGGCCTCTCCTGGGGGATCAAGTCTGGTGCAGAGCGAGTATTAACTCAGAGCAAGGTCTTAAGGGGTGACTATACTCTCTCCCAGTATGGCAGCCACACTTTCCCAGCACTAGTAGAGTCTTCACTCTATTTCTGCACAGTCAGCTTGGCTGACTCTGTACCACAGCAGTGGGGCTCCAGCACCTTGCTAGCCCATGCACAGCCCAGACAAGGGCAAGCTCCACGAGTCCACATGGAACCACCACAGCAGGGCTTTTCCTGAACTGCATCAGTCAGTGTGAACACAAAAGCCACAGAACTTAACATTCAAGATGTCCCAGATCTTTTAACAAGAAAAATGAAGAATTAACTGTACCTTGAGGACTTTAACACACAGAGATAAATCAATCACAGGCCAACATATGTAAAAATCTAATTTCACAGCTGCCTAATTTGTCTAGTTCACGGTGTCCCACTCCTTCCACTGTGCCAAGCCTGGCACTCATGCCACAAGTCAATGCTCTAGTACAGGATCCCAGCAGACCACTCTAAATCACTTAAGCTGCCAGAAATACGTCAGGACTACAGCTAGCACTGAACACAGCTACTCTTTTTCAGCTAGCCCTTCTGGCATCAAAGATCCTGCTTATGGAGCCTACTTACTTATGGAGCCCCAGTGATTCCAGAGCAGCACTGTATGCATCCGATGATCAGTATGTTTCCCAGTAAGTGACCATTTTATAATTTATCCCTTCTAATTACAAGGGAAGTTTGGACAGATAATAACCTTTCTTCTAACACAACGGGAATTGAGCACAGAAAAAGTAATCCTTTTAAAGCTGGACTTCGCCTACTACTATCATTCAAAATCTACAGTCCAGAGGAAGCTATGGAAAAAGGAAGGGACCCTCAACAGAGCAGAGGTTGAAATGCTTTGCAAAAGAGGCCACCGGTACTGACAGGCCCCAATGCCCCCTCAAAGACAGGCCTCAAAACATCTAACTGAAATTCAGGATTTGGCATGCAAGGAAGTACATACGTGTATATATATGTACACACACGTATGCCTGTATTCTGTGTGCACGCACACGTAGGTACATATGCACGCCAAGCCTTTGAGTGCAGACCTTAGCGAGCGCGCACACACACACACACACACGCACACACACACACACGCACACAC
>NW_009260791.1:5574997-5583035 GCF_000687185.1 Egretta garzetta
CAAGGCTCGCCACCGCCGCCACCCTCTCGCCTTCCCCCGTGGGCTCCAGAGGACCGAGGTCCCCGCGAACAGCCACCTGCCTGCCAGAGCCCGTTTCTTCCCCGATTCCACATCCTGCGATGCGCTTTAAATGAGATCAGGCTTAACTTGATCTCCTAAAGCTGACAGCGCACACTGAGAGGGAACATGAGAAGGGACTAAACGGGTACGCTGCAATTTGTGCAGGCTTGGGACAGGTTTTTTGGCTTTGAGTACCGGCACCCTTCGCCGCCAGCTGCCATTGACTGTGCTACGGGAGATGTACTGAATACAAACGACGCTCACTGGAGCAAGCTGTCCCAACTGTCCCCTTGCTGCGAGGGACTGATCAGCTCCCCTTCAGGACATAACGTGCGCGCAGGGAAGTCCGGCAGGGATCCTCGAGAGTCGTGACACAGGCAGTTGGTCGTGGCCCGTGGGTACGCGTGGGCAGTATCTTTGGGGCGAGGGTGAGCTCGCTTGTGCGACGCAGGCTCGCTTCTGAAGTCCAGGCCAGGTGCAGGAGCGGTGGTGAAGCACCATGCGTCTCAGCGACGTGATGAGCTGCTCCCATGAAGTTAAGGCTGTAGTTGCCGGCCAGCAGCAGTTCTTCGTGTTGAGACATCCAGACTCAGTCACTCCCCGCAGCCTGGAAGGACACAGTACGCAGGTTACGTACTGCGCGGCTGTCAGTAACTTCTGAGCGTCCCCACGGGCTCCTACCTCCGCGGCAATAGCTGCCCACCTCGCCCACAACCACGTTAGTCACTTCTTTTCTCCCACATCTCTGTATATCCAAAGCAACTGATTTCCCCGTATCTCCACCCGGAGGAGCGCATGGTGGGTGTGCCACCTCTCCTCCAAGCGCAGAGAGAAATATTAGACAAAATTAACCACCTCCCCTGCCTTCACTCTGCAAACTCCATCCCTTCCACTCCTGTTGCCTCTGGCTTTGCAGCCAACGGGGGACCCAGGAGAGCCCGGCATGCTTTCCGCACAAGGTTTTTGTGATTCTAAGAGTATGACAGGAAACACCTCTGCTTTCTGAAAAGAGCTGCAGCACACACAGGCGTGAGTCCTTTCCCCGATCCGCAGCTGTGGTTGCCAAAACCATGTTTCTTTATCCCGCTGCCCCTTCTCCAAAGGGCTCTATCGGGCCTCTAAAAAAAGCGGGGGCTGTGGGGGCGCGGTGGGGCCGCCGTGGGGCCGCCCGAGCTCAGTGCCCGCGGGGTCTGGGTTGAGGTGTTTTTAATGTCTCCGGTTATTTAATAGAGCAAGAGCAGCTGACCTTGTCCTCAGGTTTTTCCCTCGGTGAGAAACAACTTGTGGGTCCCCAAAATCTGGCCAAGCGCTGGCTCATACGGTTTTAAAAAACTTAGAGGTGGTTACCAAGAAACTCTTTTTTTAAGCTGATACGCCTTTGAGCTAAGGTGGCAAAAGTGTTACTAGTGATGTCTGATACTCAAACGACTGAAAGGAGTTAGGAGAAGGCCTAAAACAAGAGCTAAAGACGTCCCCAAAGAAAACCAGTGAATTTCTCAAACCGGACCTAAAATTTCTCTTAAGAGATCTTGAAGGTTTTGACAAAAAGAAACCAGAAATAAAAAAAGTCTTAGAATCCTGAATTCAGAACATGACATTTTGAACTAGAAAGATAAAAAGACTAGAAATCAAATGCTCTGGGCTAGAAAAAAACCAAAAAACAAACTACTGGAAACAGTTGCAGGGAAAGGAATGGCAGGAAATCAGGAAACCTTTGGCCTGATTGTAATTTCCTATCGAAACAGTTGGAACTAGGTCTAAGGGAGCTAAAAATAAGCCCCAGAAGGAAATGGAAGTTCCCATGCCATGGCTGAAATCAGCAACCAGTATGGGGAATTGAGCCAGAATTCTTTTTTTTTTTTTAGTAATAAATGATTTTACATGTTGCTTCTATTCTGTTTGTAGCCAGGAGAGGGGGGGATTACCCAGCTAAAGCAATAGAAACATCTACTTTTTTGAGGAGAGAAAAAAAAAAAAATGGTACTGGTTGAAGTTAACCTCACTGTCCAAACAGAAAGCTAGTAAAGCTAAGAGAAAAGGGTATTTCCAGGAGCTATATATGGTGGCACAGTGCTAGTGGCAGCTTATAATTTGTTCCCAGGAATAGAAAGTTAATTAGTCAGGTCACCTATAAGCCTTTAGCATGTAAGGTGGCCACACCTATCTTAATCAGCTATCTAGGGCCAGATGTGTGCTAGAAGGAGGGGGGAAGGAAGAAATTCTGTCTGGCTTACTAGAGGACTTGCAAAGATTTGTGTCTTATTCTGTATACATAGCAGCTAGGAATCCAGTCAGCTATCAGAGGACCAATCTGTAGATTGACCGTTTTTTCAAGATAAGTGAAAGGAAGCATTAGGTGCTTACAAAGCTATGTTTTTTTCTGGATCGTGACTTATACTCCTCATCAGAGTAAAATAGCCATTCAGAAGAAGGTGATTGTCATCATCCTCATCATCTCAGCTCTGCATTTAATGGCAAAGTGGGAATTAACAGCTGGTATGTGGTATTTTTGAACAATTGGGAAGAGACGTAGTCCATTAATAGGGACAGTTGGCAACAATGTAACGTTCAAAACTGTCAATTCTGTTGAAAGCTGGTACTGAAAAAAATTCGGATGTGATAACAATCATTATAAATAAAACACTGGCCAGCACAGACCTTGACAGATGGTGAAATCTCCTTTCCCAGTTTGGGAAAGAGAGGGATGATTGAAGATGGGAACTGACACACATGAAGAGGAAAAGCTTGGAAATACAGGCATCATCTTCCTAGGACTTAATCTGGGCATTTATACCAATAATCTGAACCTGGCTATTGAATCACACCTGTGAAACACACGGAAAAGTGGAACCTGGCACAAGCATGGTTGCTATTAGACCAGACATCTTCAGTAAAAGCTAAGAAGCAGAGCTGTAATTTTACACCTAATTTGTTGGATGGAGGCAGTGAGTGGAAACATATCACTCTAGAATCTGAAAAGCAGTTACTAGCTTTCTGATTATCAACCTGATTGCCAGCTTTTATTGTAGTGAGTAGCTGCATAGTAACTGAGTATTTCTGACAAGAAGACAACTGTGAAGAGAGAATCCAAAGATGTATGAGTCAGTAGGATACAGATATAGATGAAACATTCAAGGAAAAGCAGGGACAAGAGAGCTTTTACTGCATTTGATCTGATATAGTGCACTACTTAATGAGTTTCAAATACCTTCTCAGTAGGAGTTTCTCCCAGTTTGAAGTAGTTTGTCTTGGACCAGTCATCACAATTTTGATTGGGGGGTGAGGTCCTGCAAAGGGGATAGAACATCAATGTATTAGCCAGGCCTATCAGTATGTGTTATTAACGATGACAGAAGAATCATGAGAGATATGTATCTGGAAGATACATGCGAGGTTTTAGTCAGTTGTTGGGGCTCACCCGTAGTGTGGGTTAAGAAAGAACTGGTAGCACTGGGGTGTCTGTGAACTTTGGCAAACCAAATTACATCACTAGAAATAATTTTTATCCAGTATCATGAAGAAATGATACGTTGGATGCTCTATCAAATTAAGTCTGATTCTTCACCTTCAATTTCAAAGTGCAATATTAGGAGGTGGGTTACAAGAACACTGAAAAGACTATTTTCCCTGCAGGACAAGGTCAGCAGTAAGTTAAAGCAACAGTCAGGGTGTGCAAACTACTAGCTATGTTTGAAGGCTATTGGATCACGTTCCTCCCTCAGCTCATATATTATCTAGGCAAGATAGCCTGGTATATGCTGCAAATGGTGTAAAGTAAGCTTAAAATTACTAATCAGTGAGATAATGGGAGAGATTGGGGACAAAATATTTCCTTTGATAAAAGTAAATAATCTGTGTGAAATTGGCTCTCCCCTAGAGGTTGGCAGACGTGCAGAGTTTCTGCAGGGCTTTTCTCTTCTGGAAGTTCTTTTGTGGGCTTGTCAATATTGCAAAACTATTTCATAAATTGGGGAAGAAAAAGAAAACATGTCAGTGGTTGAGAGAGGGTGTTTGAGCACTTTCGGTTAAAAAAGAAGTTGTTGTAACTGCCACTGTATCAGTGTATTCACATTTCAAAACCTCTTTCGTATCAGATATGGGTGCTAGTGCTTACATTAGAACTCAAACATTGTGAGTTGGAGGTGACTTTGCACAGTGAAAGTCTAAGTTCTCTGGCACCACTGGACAGGAATTAGTAATGGTTACATTGGTTGAAAATAACTTTCATGTGTATGACAGTTTCTGATCACAATAGGCCATGTATCCCTTCTGGTTTTGAGCATTGCTGACATAGCCATAGCACGTTAAGAAAACAAAGCTTGAGTAATGATTGTTGGGTTGGTTTCAGTTTGGGGTTTTTTCACTTGCACCCACCCTGCTACTTTTGAAGCCATTGTCTAATTTAGATCTAATTTTACATGAGAGCACAAGTGTTAAAGATACCAAGTTTCTGCATCTTTTGTGAAACGGCATCTGGAACAAAGAACCCACAAAGGGAAACATGTAACTTAGCTTTTATCCTTCCAAGGGACAGCAGTCAGCTTGCCAACCTGTATACACGTAGTTAAGACTTTAACTAAGCCTCTTGCCCATCTCAGATAGGTAGGGGAGGACTAAGCAAAGGAAGGTTTATGGTTGTGGAAGGAGATGACTCATGGCATTCAGTGGTTGGAGTGCAAACTCAAGAGGAAATCTGGCTTCATTAATTCTGTAGCTCACGGAAAAAAATATTCAATCTTGGGATTTTGGTGGTTGGAAAGACTGCAGTGTTCTGACTCTGTACCAGATGCTCACACAAAGGTATTAATGCCGATACACTGCTCAATAGCAACAACAAAAAAAGCACTAAAGCAAGAATTGGTTGCTCAGGAGAGTATAAGCTCATGAAGAGCTCTTTCCCATAATTAGAGAAGCAAACAGAATCCAGATTTCATCTGTGCAATACAGGTTTGTGCAAATGAAATGGGAATTTGTGCTTTTTTGCACAGGAATGGGATTTTGTTGAAGGAACAGCTAGCTATTCCATTATTCTCATATTAGAAATATCTTACAGGATCCTGATATTTGACTGCTTAGGTCAAAGTGGCCAACATCTCCAATAAGTTACACTCGAGTACTAAACTGTGCAGAACCCTGGTCTTGCCTAGTCAAACCTTAAATGTCTAGGTTTGGGGGTCTTTTTCTCAAATCAAACAGTTGCCAATTAAGTTAACTAAATGTTTATTACTCAGGATGGTTCCCAAACAGGAATACCGTAGCACAGGCAAAGCCATACACCCAGAGGATTACAACACACCATCCTAACACCCAGGGTGCAATTTAAAGAGGCGTCTTTCTCAAAAGCAAGACAACCCCCATAGGAAGGAAACCGTGGAGGGTAGTATAGAAAACTAGAAATAGGAGTACTTAGACAGAAACCTCAGAGGGATCAGCTGCTGAGCTAAACACGAAGAGATGAGCAGCAGTGGAACGCTTTTTAAAAATTGTTTTAAATCTATTGTTCTCTCTTGAAGGACCAAGCGGGCAAAGAGCTCTTCAGTAGAACATAAGCATGCATCTCTGAGGGGTCAGGATTAAGACTCGTGCTAGCTACCTGAAAGAAGGGAAATAGTGAAATTCAGAGTAACTTTAACTCAATCTTAATCATGTACCTTAATGTGGTGTAAATGTTAGTAAAGCAGGGGTTCCAGAAATTTGGATTTCTGGGGGTAGATGCTAGAATCCCAAACATAATCTGTCCCTTTGAAATGTGAACTGTTGAACCAGGCTAGAACTGAAGGGCTAGTGCTACCTTTGATAGATCAAAAAAAAATACTATATTTTTTTTAAGTACTTGGCACAGCTAAATTCTTTGGAAAGTGTAAATCCTAGATGAATTGTGAGAAGTTAATTGATGGTGTGAGTGTGACCCAGTTGCCTCCACTAATTTGAGTGCCCTATGGGGCCCTGTAGAGAGAGTTAAAAGAAGGGGAAAATGGTTCTGCAGTGCTTGATTGTCTATACTACTCCTTTAAAAGTTCACTTAAACTTACTCCTGGGGATCCCCTCACGGCTGGACAAAAATATTTGAAGGGTTCTTCCTTTAAAGTGGAAATGCAAAGAATGGGTACAGTAATAGCCGCCTGGAATGCAGCAGAACCTAACCCCTCCCTAACTAATCCTGCTATTTTCTAACCTTGTCCTCCATGCATAATCAAAGGCATCGAAGTCACATGCTTCAAAGTCAAGCCTTCGCACGATCACAGCTTTTGCTGTGTCTGGAACATGCCCTTCCTGCCTGCTGTGCTCTGCATGAGGAGGTTCCTCATAGAAGCCATTATCATCTTGGTTAACACCACTCCCTCCTTTCATTTAGTATTCTGGTGATGTCTTACTCAGTTTATTATTTTTAAGCTCTGTCTTGAGCTAAAGACCTAAAAATTATCAGAAAAAGCAAGCAAATTCTCCAAAGAAAATACATTTTTCAAAGAGTGTCAAAATAAAAAAAATTTGCTTGGAATTCACGAAGTTTAGAAAACAAAGAAGATAAATCAATGTATCATCGTCAGATCCTACAGAACTAAAACATAATGCATTATGGTAAAATAAATTATCATAATACTAGCTATTACCTAACATTGCTACTCCTCGGATCTCCTTTACAGAGGCGGTAGAATATGAGGTGCTGTGGGGCAGAGCACGCAGGCAGGCAGATGACATCGACTCCCTCGCTGATGCCCTCCTGACTAAATCCCACTGCCCTAAAGCTCGTAACATTGGCCGTGCATTTAAATACTCCGGTTACGTTATCTATGTAGCGGGTATGTAAATGTTGACAATTGCGATTTTATAACAGGTCTCAAAAAGTTAAATATTGCCCAGGCTAAAAACTCCAGCTGTTGTCATCAGCCTCTTAGCTGAGGGAACTGGATTTCCTCAGTGCAAACCCAGGCACCAGGGACTATTTAAAAATGTCCAAGCAAAGAGACACTGGAAATCATGAGTCTTAAATGACAAACAGCAGATGTCTACTGAAAAGTCCAAGAATTCTCTATTTCATAAATTCCGTGATTGTAAACCAACGTCAGGCTTTTAGGAGAGGCTTTGGCCTTCTTCAGTACTACTAATTCAGCCCTCAGCAGCAGAGCTAATGCACCTCGTACATACGTACGAGGCTATTGTAGCGTGGGCTAAAAAAGAACTGGTAGCACTGGGGTGTTTGTGAACACTGGCAAACCAAATTATGCCACTTGAAATAATTTTTGCCCAGTATCACGAAGAAATGGTACATTGGATGCTCTATCAAATTAAATCTCATTCTTCACCTTCAATTTGCATGTACGAGGCTGTTGTCACAGGCCTCTCTGGTGAGGCTGTGAGTGGGACTGGGAGAAACGCGGTCTCTTGAGCCTGTTTCTGGCTTTCCTGTAGGAGCACCGTGGGCACGACCGTCCTGTGGAGCACAGCGCAGAAGAAATGGGGATGCCCTGGGACACCGCCCGCGCTGGACCCAGCCGCGTCTGACAGTTTGGTCTTGATGCCAGCGCTGCAGCCAAAGGCGTAGGCGGCAAAACTGGGAAGAAGCGACTCTGGGCAGGAGCTGAGGGTGAGGAGTTGCAGCACGTTGAGGACCGGTGTGGAAAGAGGAACTGCAAGATGCGTCGTCGCCCATTGCACAACTGAGGCTTGAGTAAAGGTTTGGAGTCACCGCCTGGGCGCACACGGTCCCCGCCTGGATTTTATTTCCTTATTCCCCACGGGATTCCCCCCTTACCTCACTACTCTGTCCCGCCATCACTAGCTGTATAATGGGATAACTTTATATTTTACTCATGAACAGCTGAAGCACAGTGTCCTGCGCCGGCTGCTGTTGCCGAGTTGCGCAGAGGATGCCGCAGCGCACTCCGGCGCCTGCTCTCCATCCTCTGGCACCGGGGCCCGTGAGAGCGCCGGGCAGGCTTCAGAGCGGCCGGGAGCGAGGGAGGAGCCCCCTCCGTCC
>NW_009260791.1:5593484-5608477 GCF_000687185.1 Egretta garzetta
TGTGCGCTAATGGTGCCTGTGACTCCCTCATCCATTTCCCCTAAATGCTTATGGTAACAACTTATGTTCGTGTATGCGTTCAGGGTAAGAGCTACAACAGTAAGTGCTCACCAGAGTAGATGTAGACAAGCATTCATACAGCTCCTCTGAAAACACTTTTGGTGTGCCAGTTGGTCAAGGAGGGAACGTAAGCACTGAAGTACTGCCGCAGCTCCATGTGAACAGCTGTTTAACCTCACTGGTGAATTAGAAATTGTGATTATATGGAATAATATGCCTAATGAAAAAACAGTGGAAAAAACAAACAGAGCTAACCATGCCAAAATACCTGTTAGTTGCATCTGTTTGTAAAAAATCTAAGTCGTTGTCATCAAGCTGTCCTTGAAAAAACAAAGTTTGCTCCAGAGTGTCTTTTGGGCCCTTCAGTTCTGCAAATGCATGTGTTGCTTCTGACAGTTTATCAGCACGTGAGCAGGGCTGGGTCAAGGGCAACTGCATTCCGTATTTAGCACACGGTACTGGATTATTTTGGGTTCTGTCCACAGTCTGGGTGTATTTAAGTACTTTGTCTTTGGCCTCCAAAGCCAGATTCTTTCCTTTCAAAGGAAAACGGTTATTGCTCCCTTTTTTCTTTTGTACTGGTGTTTGGAGGAACAGGTGTTCCCCTGTGGCTGCATCTGTTGCTGCATGACTTACTTTCTGCAACACAGTGACTATTTAGACTTTTGAAATGGAGAATAGTTGGGTAGCGAGCTATTCAGGAAACTTCAGTAGTCAAATGTATCCTCTTCCCTCACTCAGAATGTTACCACCCTTAGCTAGCTGTACTGAGCCAGTTGTGGCTTGCTTTGTGTTGATTTGTATTTACTTTTAGCTACCTCATCAGTTGAAACTTAAGAGGAAAGAGCATTATAAAGAAACTAAGTACCTGTGAATTTAGGTTTCCTGGCTAACGTATGTTGAATATTTCTAGTTTTGCTTTAGTCTGCAAAACTACACGTGTGATTTCGACCTGATCTGTTCTAGATTTTATACTTCTGTTGCTTGTCTTTTTTTCCTTCAGCTTTGTTAATACTTTGATGCATTCTGTAAGATGCAAGCCGTGAGTTCTGTGTCAAGCAGACTTTCTTATCTAATCTAAGGTTTCTGCTTACTGGCTGTAGGACAGCCTAAATCTGCTGGGGCGTTTTCTTCAGCTTGTCGGTCTTGGATGCATCTACAAGATTTTGTCATTATATGCATATGCTTAGATGTGTGAGGTATAAAAACAAGGCCCTTTTTGGGGGGGCAGGGGGAATAGAATATTTCTCTACATGTTCCTACTGTAGTGCCTGAGAAGTATATAGCAGATTATTTGATGTCTGTCTTCTGCTGTGATCACTTCCTTGCCTTATTCCTTAAATGTCTCTGCTCCCTAAACAGGCTTTCAAAGCATAAGTTGTATGTCTGTCATTCTCCAATTGTTTCTTTGACTAGTCTGCAGGACCAGACTGAAAAAAATGTGCCCACATAAGAGAGACCGCTGCCTGAGGTGGCTTCGCATGCAGGCACCATCCTGCAGCTTGAGCAATGTAGTGCTGCATTTTCCTGTTTATCTTTTTTAATTCAGCGACAACTCCCCCAGTGTAATAATTGGCATGTTTCCATATGCTCAGGGGACCCACGCTAGCTATTGCCAACAGACTATCTGAGGGGAAAAAGGGAGGAAATCTCAGTTCAGCATCTTTATGAATGAAAAATGATTTGTCCTGTTTATTACTCTTAGCCCCCTGCATATTGGAGACTAAAAGGCTATTGCAAAAGAGAATTCTCTGCTGTTTCACATCCAGGAGAAGGAGAGAATTTTCTCTTGTTCTTAAACTCCTTTCAGTAGGCCTGCAAGGTGTATTGGACCAGAATTAATTTTTTTGCTGTACTTTTTAGTCTTTGGTTCAGCAACGATAAACTGAAGCGTGACCTTGGATTCATTGTTAAGACTTGAGGGGAGGAAAGGAAGTACTAGTTTGTTTTCCCTCTATTTATCAAAGCATCCAAAGCAGCAGTTCTCCAGTAAGCTAAAATAATGGAATAGTCATGAAAGGAGGTAGAATGCCTGTGAATTAGACTGCTGGTTGTCTATGAACCAAAGAGGAGAAATCTAAAAAATGTTGTTATGGTAAAAGATTGACAGTTGGATCCTGCAAGGCAAAGGTGCATGTCAGGCATAATCTAAAAATAAGTTTAAGATAGCATAATATGGTTGTTAGTAAAGACCAGAAGAGACTGAACAATTTCAGAGAAGCTAGTATGAAGCGAAGTGAATGGATGACACAAAGACAAAAGTGGAATTTATTTTTAACAAATTAAAAATAGTGTACATTAGGTGGATATTTAAATGCCTTTTACAAGGGAACTTAGAAAGCAGAGAGTCTATCATTTGACAAAAAAGTATCTTGTCACTGGTGACAACTCAGTTTAAATTTAGTAAAAAACGCAAGTTAGTCTGACTGCATAAGGAATATAGAAAATGTTGTGTCTTTGTAAAACGGTGTACCATTGCACCAAATATTTGTGCAGCTTTAGTAGTCTTACTGCTATAGTCAGTGTTTAGAAGATTTAGAGATGGAAATGACTCAGATGAGAGTAAACTTTAATATGAAAACACATTGAAAGCTATGGAACCCACCCCCTTGCTGTAGGGGCAGATAGTGAAAAATATGTAAACATACATGAAAAGGACTAGGAAGTAAAGTCTATTAAGGCCTACCAATTTTGAAGTTACAGTAAAAGACTTCTGGCTTGGGAAGCTCCTAAGTGCTAGGCTATCAGTTATAGGCATACTGGGGGAAGTGCATTTGGTGGTTTTTTTTGTTTGGTTGGTTGGAGGTTTTTTTGCTGAAACCCTCTTGTAGATAACTTTCTTTGCCACTTCACTCCAGTGTCCTGTCTCTGGCTGGTTCTCTGCTCTGCCTCAGCCTTTTTTGTCATTCAGGAATCAAGGAAAATCAAGTGAAATTCAGGTGACTAATTCAAAATTGATTAAATTATTTGTTAAAGTAAATATAATATGTGACCATTTTATCTACGTCATAGGCATAAGGTTTTTTAATAGAGGTTAAAATCTTTAGGAGACCTCCACGTAGTAATAAATATTATTATCGCTAAGAAAAATCAGAAAGAGATTGAAGTCTCATATCCTGGGACATACCAGTCTGTAAGTGAAGCTAATCTGCTTTTCATTGTTTTACTGCTGCAGTATTTTTCTTGAAACAGCTGGAACTATCTGCTTTAAGAGATTTGGTTCTTTTGATGTGTGTTAGTTTTTTCCTGTAGGAAGGGAAATGTTCATTCCCCACTCTACGTTTTTGTTTGTTTTTTTTTTTTTCTCCTCCTTAGTTCTGGGAAGGCTTATACAGTTCCCTAATGCTATCTTGGTCAGTATGTGACTTTTTATCAACCTATTTTTATCAAACTATTCTATACGCTGGAAAGGCTGTTTTGTTTACTGAGAGCTACTGGGGTGCTTAGAGCAGATCACCCGGGAGCAGGGGACATTGGGTGGGATTCCCTCGCTGCCTGTGTGTCAGTGGCTCAGCCTTGTCAGAAGTGAGGCCCAGCTGTAAGCAAGGCTGCCAGCTGCAGTTAGTGCAGGGGTGATCACTGAGACTTCTCCTAGCAGGTGGAAGTGGAGGCACATCGTGTACCTTATGGAATGAGGTATTGCCTGCAGAACGGAGCCTGTGATTTTTCCAGAAAAAAATATGTATTTTTAGCAGTCCCCAGTGAATTAGCAGCTAATCGTGATTTTTAGGATCGTTAAGAGGAAATAACATGGAAATATTATTGCATTGTTCTTTATAATCAGTGTTGCACTCTTTAGTCAGACTTCAACATCAGTCTAAACATAGTCAACATAAAACTAAAATTCTGTGGTTCTAAGATGGTAGTTCATAGAAGTTTGTCCTAGTAATCCTTCAAGCATCAAATCATGCTTGATTTGTCCTTTTGTTAAAACAGTGCTTCGAGAACTCTGTAAATAATTAAGGCAGCTAGATACGTGACCCTTTCATAGCGTCTTAACAATACTGAGTTCCTATTTTGTTCTAGTTATGATATCAAATATGTTGCTGCTACCTGTTGAATTTGTAGTTTCAGTCAGAATTTGTAAATATATGTATTTTAAAAAAAAGCTAAAACCCCTAAATATGTAATGATTTCTGCATAATCTTACTATGTGCAAGTCAAATGAATATACTTAGTTTAAGATTTACTTTTAGAGCTGAATTCTCAAGAGAAGTTTTTTCTTTTTTTCTTACTCCTCCCTCTTCATTTTTTTTGTAAAGTAGGAGTTACAGGCCTGTAATCTGTTAATCCAGAGTAAAGGAAAAAGGAATATATGGTTTCTCATAAAATAATTTATTTGCATCTGATATCTTAAAAATGCACTGCTTTTATCTCTGGAACCATAGAGAGAATGCTTGTAAAATGTAATGCCAAGAGAACAGAGTATTTGAAGTGTGGGGTTGTTTTTTATTGTTTTGTTTTGTTATTCTTGTTGGTTGGTTAGTGCTCAACATCTCATGTAAGTGATCTCTGAAAGGGAAAAGTCGAGCTATACTGGGCAGAATGAAACAGGCCGCACTGGACATCCATTCTGATACATTGCTTAATATTAAACAGTATATTTAAACAGAGATTGCATTTGTCTAAAGAGATTTTAATTTAAGAAATCTATCTGACTGGCAGTTAGCCCTAATCCTTCAGCTGGATGGCATTCATTGGTGTTGCACATCATGAACATCACTCATTATAATATCATTTATATAGTTATAATAAATGAAAAATGCTTTATGGTCATTGAAGTGAGAGGCGAGTGCGAGGCTTCAGCAAAACTAGCTGCCTGGAATTTTCTTTGGAGATAACTGTTCCAGAAGTTTCTGTGGATGTGCAAAGCTGTATTATTTTTGGCAAGAGTTGTAGATTTTTGTGGGGTTTTTTTTTGTTGGTTTCGGTTTTTTTGTTTTTTTTCCTTTCCTGGTGATTCTAACTTCAGAGGACATCATCACTGTAACTCATGGATTTGGCTGTGGGCTGAGTGCAGTTTAAGAAATAAAACTTGATGGTCTTGATTTAACCCTCAACCCATTCTGTTCTGTTTTGGCCAAGAGAAAAGGGGGAAGAATCGCTTTGCTTTAGGATTTTGGCTGACATTACACTCAACTTGCAGAGAGCAGGAGTGGCCAGTGCTGCTGGCTCGCAAGGGTAAGGGCTGGAGTGGGATCAAAGCCCCAGGCTGGACAAAGGGGTGGCTCTGTCCGCTTGGATGTGAAGGAAAAGCCTTGCGTGGGTTTAGCTTGAGACAGTTTGGGATGAAAATAAGTACATTACTACGGAAGTGTTTGAAGTTGCTTAAATAAAAGCTTAAGTTCTGGAACATGCGTGAGTTGTTATGGAAGTATTTCTTAAAAGTTTACTGGTGTAACTCTTCTGGAGTCTGCAAGCAACCTGGAAGAATTAGCCTGGAGAGCTGTCAGCTGCTCCTGCTCATTCCTATAGAGCACTGGTGTAGGAATTTGTAACAGCTTGTGTGTAGATGATGTTCATTGGTGCTGTTAACCTCCTTATTCATTTGTAACTTTATTTTTTTTTCTTGTATCTAAAAGACGACGGTGATCAGGAGTTCAGGATTGTCTGATGCAAAATAGAAGTCCATTAAGAGGTTTCTTGATGTGTGTTTCTTTTTCAGTACCAAAAACCTCAAGAATATTTTCTTTGGAAAAATTACCTTTTAAAAAAAATCAAATTGCTTTTGTTAAATAGCTGACAGTGATCTGGAACAGTAAGGGCTAATGTGAAGCCCTTGTTTAATAGATTTGCATTTGTAGCTGACTATTTGAAACGAGGTGGTTTGTTATCAGGTCTCTTTGACAGTCTGTTAACTATGCCAGAGCCACCAGTTAGTTCTGGAGGTTTTCCGCTTGACCTAAATGACATGCTTTTCTTTTTGAGGGACTGTCCGTATGTAACTGAACCTCTGTACTATTTTGCTGTAAGGCAGCAGTTAAATTTTGCAGCTTGGGGAATTAAGCATGTTCTGTTGGCCATTTTGCTTGTATGTTAACTGAAATTAAGGATGCTTAGAAACCTCGTGCTTTCTAATGGTACCAGTTTGTTATGAGCATTGATACTGAACATTTCAGCCTATAGTGGGCCTCTGCTTTACCGAAATAGAACTTGACATCTGGCTGTCTTCCAGGTCATTGTTTGCTGCAGTTGTCACTGTTATTTTATTTTGGGTGAGGATGAGGGAAAGTGACTTATCCAGTAAGTCTTGAAATGAGACAGGGTAATGCTTTCGTTATACTATGTGCTGTAACAATTCTATGTATAAACATAAAATTAAATTTGGAAATGCTTAAAATCTAATGTAAAACTAACTACAACTTGATCTGCAGTGATGTAGACTATTCTGTTAAATGCCATGGTAAATTTATGCAGTGCTTTTTGTGAACTGGTGCATGTTAAATGTTCTCTTCGGGAAAGTGATTATATATCTGGCATCTGTGTGAGGGTTTTTGTTTTAGTTTTAAGTTCAGTGTTTTGGTTGTTTACCTGTAAATATTTGTAAATATTGATGTTGTGGATTAGTTTATAATCATTTATAGGGTAATATGTAGAAGACAAAATAACCAGGGAAGGTGAATTGTGTATAATATGAATGAAAGCCCACTCTCTTGTTGTATGTGTACACTTGTAAGCTCTGCAGAATCTGGCTCAGGTGATCCCTTAGCAGTTTAAATACACAGTAAAAATCTCTGTTGCTTCTTCTAGTTCATGTTTCACATCTGACAAAAGTAATTTTTTAAGTGCTCTGAAGTGATACTCCTGTGTTGTATTTCTAAGTACGATATGCTATTCAAATAGTATCCTCCTTCTAATGTGTAATATTAAAGGGTTACATTTTTACTGAAATACTTTTGTGGATGCAAATTGTTCCTGGTTAAAAAGGGATGTGCTGATAATTGAACCATTATAAAAGCATTGGAGAAAATGGGTTTACTCTCAGGCAGAGTTCTGTGGTAGAACAAATTTTCCACCAGAAAATTTCGGCCTAGAATCTTCCTTTCCTAAATTGATCACTGTGGTCACTTAAGTTTTGAATATCTTACTGAGATACTTGAAAAGAATGTAACCTTTCAGAAAGTTTTGAACAATTAACCTTCAAAAGAGTTGGCCATTTGAAAATACATGAAAATAAGTTCCCAAGAAAAGAGTTGGCCACTTGAATGTATAGGAAAGTAAGTTCCTAAAAGTACAGTCACATCTAAGCACAGAAGGTGGTAGGAGGGGTGGAGGGGTTTTTGTTTTGATTGTTGTTTTTAGTTCGGTTCTCTGTTTCATGCATCAAAATAGAACAGAAATTGGTAAGCTGAATACAACTTCTAAAAATGAAATGAAAAAAAGGTAACTTACCTTCTTAATCCTGAACCTAGAAAAAACTAAAGCTACTTTTAGAAAAGTTTTATGGGAGGAAGAAAAGGACAGAGAAGCTGTACAGTGTCTCTTTGTGCTTAAATGTAACTTTCTCCTTAAAAAAACAAAAACAAAACCAAAAAAAACCCCAACAAAACTAAGGCAAAAAGTACCACTGAACCCACAGAGTTAATGCAGAGATCAGATTTGTACCAATTTTTAAGTTACAGAACATTACTAAGGAAAAATCAGCAATCCGTGATTCTTGCTCTTGTGAAGCATGAGGAGAACTGCATTTTCTTAATAAACAGCTTCCATAAATTATGCTGGAAATCTGGATTTTAGTGTACTGGAACTATGCTTTGTACAGTAGAAACTTCAGGTTTTACATTGTTCGAATGCAGTAATGTCCCATTTTCCCCTGTCCCGTTCTGAGAAACATTTCTAACTATTTCATATGGTGCCAGATCTATTTCTGAGTCCTTCCCTCTTCCCCATCTGGGCATAAGTTCCAAGAACACAAGGTATATGTTAGTTTGTGTTAGTTACATGAATTTGTGGTAGGAGAATACAAAGTTCTTTTGTTTATAAATAAATAAATATATGAACTGTACATCAGGGAGGAAAGTCAGTTTCTGTGTAATCCCACTTCATGTGAAAACAATGCTATGTCTCTCTTCTTAAAAAGGCAGAAAAGATTAAGTAGCCAGAGCAGACAAGCAACTTCCTGCAAATTCCCAGTTCAAGGCTGTGTGAAAAGGACATACATATGCTTCTTGTAGGGGAAATGATTTTTACCTCTGTATGCAGCATTCATGATACTTTGGAAGAGCACAGAGAAGAGGCAATGACCTAGAGTCAGAGAAAATGGTTTAAGATGAGAAAATTGAAAAGCTATATTTTTAGTTGATCACAAGGATAAAGGCTAACTGAATGTTTTAGAGATATTTTCATTAGGAAAAAAAATCAGATCCTTAATTAATGAAGAAAGCTATAACAGCAGCATATAGCTGAAAGTTTTAATGTTAAAGTAATCAAGGAGAGCAATAGTTTCTCCATGCGCATATTACTCACGTGGATTGCGTTCTGTGTAGAGGTAGTTGTGAAATGGAATGATGTGTGCAGATGGCCAGACTAGATAATTTCCAAATAAAACTCTTCTAAGCTCTACGCTATTATCTCCATGCTGTATCTGCTTTTTTTCCCCCTCCTCCTTCTTGCCATAATTCTTGGTCAGGGTATGCATGATGAGTTCCAAACTTCTTGGCTGATGCAAGGTTCCAAATTTCTGGACCAGCAGCTTACTGAATCACTATAGGTGTCTTTTGATGATGAGCAGGTGCTCTTTTTGCTCTAGGTGGCAAAACTATCAGATGCACAAGTGTGTTTTCCCTCCCTTAGAAGGAAAGCTGGTTTTCAGCATTAACAGAAATAATTTGTGGGTTTTTAAAAAGTATTGTTTTCAGGTGATGTCAGGACAAAATTCCTGCTAAATAAAATATTATATTTTTATTTTCTTCCATCTGAAGCAAGAGAATTTATTGCAAGAATTCAGTTGTTGTTAACTGTTTGGTTTGAATTCCAAAAACTTGCTTTTGATTATGCTTTCAAGCGTGCTCTTAGGAGAAGTCAGGGTGAAATGCATTTGCTAGAGAAGTTGCAAAGTCAAGGAATTTTTTACTTTTGTCTTACTTTTTCGAACTATAACTGTATTCTGAAGGTATGCTTTTAGTGTTAATTGGGTATTAATGATAATAATACAGGTCTACCAAAGCTCCCCTGAGTCTTTTCTGAAGTGATTGGCACTGCATTGTCCCTAAATAAATACTAAATAAATAAATACCATCCTCTGAAATTACCCCCAAACAGAATTCTGGAAAGGCAGAACGCCTTACCATCGTGCCAGTTTTATGTATGCAAGTGTCACACAGTAGTTATGTGGTAAAATGAGAATCACTGTTCAGCTGGTTATGTGGGCAAGCCGTTAGTTTGCCTCCCGAAGAATCTAGGAATAGCGTCTCCAGAACTTACGAACTGTTGTGTTAAGATTGAGTTTTTGAAGAATAAGTTTGGTTTGGGTTTTTTACTTCTCTGCTTCAGAGTTGACCCATGTCTGGGGAAAGAAAGTGGGCCTATTTCAGGAAATAAAACATTTAATGTGCATGCAAAATTGCAGCATTCCTGCGTGTGGACTGGCAGAGACCCTGTTTAACTGCTTCCGATCTCTTCAGTATTTGGCACTAGTGTTTTCCGCTCCTTCGTATCAAGTGAACCATTCCACTGCTCTCTGTCTGTAATTCCCATGCAGCAGTTTAAACGTATGGGCTTAAACCAAATAAATGGCTTATCTTCTGCCACCCTCCTTTCTCCTGAAAGTCTCAATTACTGCTTTCTTTTTCCCCTTTTAATCCTCCTGTCTTAAAACCTTTCGATTTGCCACTGGCTATATTTTCTTGTCTGTAGTCTAGAACCCGCTTAGGGTTCTGCCCCATGAGTGGAAGTGGATATAGCGGTTGTGCCTGTGTTCTAGTCGTAGCTCCATTTCTTGTGTACTTGCCCTGACCTCCTAAAAATTGTGGTCCAGCTTGTTTAAAGTGGAATTGTTTCTGTTGTCTTTAACATTTCAGACTCTAAGCTCTAGCAGTTCAGCTGCTGATCTGTAAGTGGTGTAGCAGTTTCTGCAAAACTGGAGGTTTGGTAATCTTGTAAATGGTCAGGCACGTGCTTACCACTCTGCTCCGTTAAGTTTATTGCTAGCTAAGCTGCCTTGCTTTCAGAGTTGATCTTAGCTGTTGATACAGCACTGTCTTCTCCAAGAGCAGTCTGGCTTCACTACACTGATTATGCAAGACATTGGCAAAATGCTGTGATGCTGCAAAAATTGAACACATTGGAAACTTTTATAGCAAGATTTGTGATAAAATTTAATAGGCAGTCCTCTAGAGCTACATAATGAAATAGAATTGAAAATATGCCATGCTTTTGGCCATCCTTTCAATTG
Organism: Egretta garzetta; assembly: GCF_000687185.1. Classification (NCBI taxonomy): domain Eukaryota; kingdom Metazoa; phylum Chordata; class Aves; order Pelecaniformes; family Ardeidae; genus Egretta; species Egretta garzetta. The sequence continues at coordinate 5,603,938 of NW_009260791.1, forward strand.
ATTGTTTCTGTGCTTTGTACTCTACCAGTTGTATAGCCAGTAATGCGAGATGATAAAGATTGATGTCATTCTAAAAAGGGTTAAAAGAATATGATCCAATAAAGAATTAGAAGTCATTTATAAAATATATCTACAATGGAAGATGATGCCTTAGTGTATAGAGCTGGTGAAGGGTTTAAAGGCTTCATTTGCCTCACCTTTCTTCATGTTTTGGGTTTTTTTGTTCCATATCAATATTCTGAAAGGGGAGAGTTTTGCCTTTTAAAATACTGCCTCCCTATCACTCTGTGCTTCCATGCTATCGTTCTGTCCACCTAGTTTATCTAGTTTTATGTAGTTAAATAACAGGATGGGTGGTGTCTCTTGGTTCAGTGTGTACTAAGGCTTGAAAGAATTTCTTAAAACGATCAATTTAAAATTAATCTAAATAAATCATCAAGTATTTTGTTAACTGAGGATTTGGACAAAACCATCTAGGGGGTGTGTAAGAAGAGAGTCTGGAAATCTTCCTGGGGTACACGAGAAAGCACATCCCTCTACATTCACAGTGATGTTTCCACCTCAGGGTGGGATATCCCTGAGGGTCTCAGCTTCTGATCTCCTGAACCCACACATTAAAAGGAGTACAGGAGTCTGGGCCAGACTGGAAAGGAAGGTGCCTGTTGGAGCTTGGAGTGACTAAGGAGTCAGCAATGGGAATCCAGTGCTGCTGGTTTTTTCCTCCCAACCTGTTTCTCTACAGAGCAGAGGTGGTCCTCACTTACCATCCTTCTTCTAGTTTCTGAAGTACACTTCATTGTGTCTAGTATTTACAGCTGGGGACAGTGATGGTCTTTCTGTTGTAGATTTTGGGCAGTGTTAGCTTTATTTCTATTAAGTTAACAATTGAAACAACATTCATCTGTACAGTCCTGGTGGAATTCTGGTTTGTGACCAGGGTTTGCAGGCATTACTGTCACGCAAATGGTGAGTGTGCAAGAAGACACTGCTTACTGTTTTAAAATACACTAGGCACTTATGGCATGCTGTATTGAATTTCATTAGCCGCAGTTTAAAAGAATGAAAACTTCAAGAACTTTACCAACAATAATTTTTCTTTTAAATATCTTCAGTTCTTATTACTGGATAATGGTATGCAGTGATTGACTCAATATTTGAAAGAAATAAAATCAATGTTTTGTTCTGTTTTTCAGAGAATGCAGAATCAATTGATCTCAAACAGTTTTTTGACCTACATTTCTCACATATATATTATGTGTTCTTTGAAAACTTTGTGACTATTGAAGTAGGTCTTAAACAAAAAGGTAAGTATTTTTAATAGAACACTTTGTCTTGGTGCTTGTGTTTTTGTTATAAAATAAAGCAGGGCGTTATAAATAAAGCTGTGTGTCCATGTTCACAAATGGCAACATCAGCTGTGCAGAAATATGTGTAAGCACTACCTTTGCAAATAAATGCAGAGCAAGTAGAGGTGCAGGCAGTGGAGGTGAGCAAGGAGAGTTTATTCTCTGATGACTGGGTTTGCCTTTTTGCAAGGTGAGGATTCTTAAGGTGTTACACTTCTTGTGTTCTGCAGAATTATTCTAAGTTTTCTTTAACAAGATATTGTGTAACTTAATCTCTACCAGCTGTTGATGCCATAATGGAAAGTTATACAAACTCTAACGGTTATAAACCATAATGATGAAATACACTTTTTTTTTAATTTGCAGAAGGAATGCAAAATTATGGTTGTAGAAATGCATGCTTTTGTTTTACACATCTGAGGATCTTTGTCGGTGTTCTTTACATTTTGTTTTGATAATGAAAGTGTATCTTCTATTTATTTTTAAATGCATCTAGGTCACAAGTCTCAGAGAGAAGAATTAGATTCTATTCTTTTTATTTTTGAGGTAAGATAAAACTCATACAGGGATATTCAAGTTTTGCTTTGAATTAAGATGAATTAGAAACTAATTTAATGAAATAGGAACATTTCTGAGCAGAGACTATAGCTTAGAAATAGTTTAGAGTGTCAAGTTTTTGTCTTTCCATTTTCATGGAGGCTTCTAATAATAGAACAAAGATTGTGGTTTTTAAAAATATGTAAAATTGAAAGCTGTTGAATGCTTATCACATGGTTGAGGGGGGGGGGGGTTTGTGGTTTTTTTTTTTAGTAAGGTACATTGGTGCTTAAAACTGTAGGGTTAGCTGTTACAAGGAGAGTGAATGTGAATGGAGCTAGTTCATTTGTTCACTAGTTCCTACATAAAGGGATATTAGGTGACCTGTGCTTTGGAAACAGTTGTACAGGCTGCTGAAGGGCCACAGCCAGGAATTCATTTAGGAAATCAGGTTATTTACAAGTCGTTAATGCCTCTAGCATAAATGTTGAAGTGCTACATAATAGGTTTTTTAACTGCCTCTGTCACTAACTGTGCTCTGTCTCTGACCATCTGAAGATGACCATCCTCCAGTCTACCTGGAGAGCGGTCAGACACTATTGCCTCAGGTCTTTTCTTCATCGTTTTGCTGTAGCTCATTACCCCTCTGTTGAGAAGGCTGAAGCAAATGTTTGCTTGCGCCACAGAGGCAAGTTGACAGCTGAGCATCCTAGCTTAAGCCACTATAAAGGTGGAATAACCTAATACAACCTGTTGTGAACCAGAGCAGCTGAGACAGATGCTCATCCCATCCCACTCCCTATGCTATAAGCCGCAATATCCAGCACAGAGGCAGTGGAGCCAGATAAACTGCAGTAACATCTGAAGTCAGCCATGCAGGATGTGCCAGACAGTCTGTCAGAGCCTTTGGACTCCTTAGCTTTGGGAATAGGATTATCTTGAAAGGACAGTAATGCTTCCAAGGAAAGCAATGTGGAAATTTTCTAAGTTAACCCTTCAGCTTCTAGTCTGTGGCCTTTGTGTTAAGCGCTTTTTGGTCTTCTGAGAGTGATATCTGCAACATAGATCCTTGGGTTCTGTTTTTTGTAGAAAATTTTGCAACTCCTTCCAGAAAGGATTCATCAGAGATGGCAATTTCATAGTATCGGTAAGTTGATTTTCTTTCTTTTTTTTTTTTTTTTTTTAAATCTTATTTTTTATTGGTAGGTATTAGTAGTTTGTGCTACTCATTTCCTTAATCTTGAAGTGGCATAACAGGTATTATGGTCTTGAAACTCTTGCAAGCTAAAGGAAAAAAAAAGTAAAAGAAAACAAACAAACACACCCCCCACCCCCAATGTAATGAGTGCTCTTCTAGATAGAATTAGATCTGGGAATCTGGAAATAGAACAGTGGCTGAGAAAGAGCAAGGGGAGGTGGAAAGTTGCTTTGCAATATTTTTTTTTTCCTAATTTTTTCTCTTAGTAAAAAATTTCAAAATTGGAGTGAGGTCTGTATTTGTAAGTGGGGAATGCTGATATTATGCACATTAATGACTTAAGAATCATTTAACGTACACGTTCCAAAAAGTCCCTGGGGAAAGATGTTGTGGTTTATGAGGAAGCTATGAAAGGTGATCTTTTTTTTTTTTCCTTCTGGCATTGAGAGAGTTGCCTGAGGATATCAAGTTCACCAAGATTAAATCAGAGATTGCCAAGGACTTGTTTAAAAGTTGCTGTCAAGTCTGACCGAGAACTCTGACATCTTAATAAAGGAAGAACATACAAACAAAAAAAATATATATTTTTTTTTCTTTCTTCTTTTTAGGGTTGATTTTAAAGAAGCTTCTTCACACTGGAAATTCATTAAAGGTATTGGAAAAAGTTGCATACTGCTTTTGTCTAAAACACTAAAAAATAGAAATAAGACCATAAGGGTGATTGGTTTTTTGTTTTGGTTTTTTTTATGGTAAAAGCACAGGAATGTAAAAACCAGATCATGACTTGTGTGTCATGAAAGAATGACTTCAAATTGTCAGCTTTACCTCAGTAGAACTACTCACAGTAGTAATGAGTTTCTGTAGAGTAGCCAAGTTAAGAATGTATCCAAATCGTTTGAAGGATTTTGCATTAAAGCAGAAGTGAGCCTTAACCATTCATTGTTAGAGGCAAAGAAACTGGTTTTGGGGCTCAGCCTGTGGTTTTGGGGCTCAGGCTGTCTTGGAAGTGGAAGATTATCTACTCCAAAGAGACCTATTCGTGGGTAGTGTAATAACAGTTAACCATGGGACAAAAGCCACCCAAGTGTAACGTATAGGTTTGGTACTGCAGCAAACAACCATGCCACTCCTCTGTAAACCACCTGCACACTTGGCTGGTGCTGAAATTCTTCAGTGTGAGAGCCAGGAGGGGACTGCTGTCAGACTCCGTCACCATTCTCGAACAAGGAATGGAAGAGGGTAAAATGGGTCCTTCTGCTGCAAAAAGCTCACTGTTGTTATAACTCACAAACACATTTAGAAATTTTATTATGGTCTTTGCATTTTCTGAAAAATTCATGTCATCTTGCAGTGCTGTAGTCAAGCAAGTGACTAGAAGCATGTTGGTTTTCTTCCTCTTCTTTCAGAAAAAAACCTGTGAAAGAGATTCTGTGAGGCAAACAGCAATGAAGGTGACAGT
>NW_009260791.1:5608496-5681330 GCF_000687185.1 Egretta garzetta
GGGACCAGCAGATGTGCTAGCTTGGCTGCTAGCAGCTGATTGCTGGTGGTCATACTGTCTGTCTATTCTCATCTTTTCTACCACTCCCCTTCTCCTTCTCCCTCCAGGACAAACAGAAATGCTTTTGTATGTTCTGGGACAAGTGAACTTGTTCCATTTTTTTCCTTTAAGATACGGCGAGAGGGCGTGCGTCTCTTCCTTTTGTGGCTGCAAGCACTTCAAAATAACTGTAGTAAAGAACAATTATGGATGTTTTCTTGCTTGATTCCTGGATTTTCATCACCACAGTCTGAATATGGCCCCCGAACACTAGATAATCTCATTAACCCTCCACTTAATGTTCAAGAAAGTAAGTAATTTGGTAGTATTACTCGATTCTCTACGTAATTAAATTCTCAGCACAGAAAAGGCAAGTTAAAGTAGCAAAGAACTAAGATACACATGTACCCAGGGAGATTATGGAGCTGTTAATGCATTTCTTGGTGGTTTATCAGGTCTTCTTCCAATAGTAACTTTTTCCTTTTTTTTTTATTTTTCAGGGTGGGTTGTTTTTTCTTTTGCTTTGTGTTTTTCTTAAAAGCATGGCTATAGTAGCTTAACACATAGCGGGTGAAAATAAACTGACCAATTTTATGTAATTATTCTTAAGAATTACAAGCAGATGCTGCATCTACTGCAAACTTGCACAGGCGGATTCTGCTTGTGTTGGCCAAAGCCAGAGCAAATGCTCATACTCTAGAGAGCGACCTACACAAAGCAGTTTCAGGCATGGCCTTCAAGAGAATGAGTGGTTGATGGGGCAATGCATAAAGCCAAATAGTTGATCTTTCTGCTGTGTCTATGTATGACCAGGCAAATAAAGCTGTGGTATTCTTGCAGCTCGGAATATTCCAAAGTATTGGATCTTGTAAATTGCAAAACCTGAGGCCAGAAAGGTCTGCACCAGCGGAAAGACTTGAGCTTTCTGCGATAAGCTTTTTATACATTCTATATATATATTTTTTTTTAAATATGACGATCATTATCTTGACTCTAATCAATAGAGTGAGGATGATTTTTCTCTTCAGATGATTCTTATGACAGTTTTTCCTTTGACAGTTCATTCTAGCAGTAATTATTAGATACTGGTTAATTTGGGGAGCCTCTTGCCTTCTAACTCAGTTTATTTCTGTTAGTTTTAAGCTCATTCATTAATAAGAATTGCAATTGGATGGGGTCATAAGTACATTCACATAAATGTGAATAAGTAGCTAACCCCTTTTTCCTCTGAACATTAAGCGTTGTTGCCTTTTTTCCACCTCCACCCAATGTTTTAGAGCTGACACAAGCATTGCTTGTAGAAGCAAGCAGTGTCTCCTTGACTGGCTATTACATTTACTGAAACTTAGCAGTCAAATTTCGTGGCAGGCTAGCTCTGCAGATAAGTCTGCTATATACTGTAATCTCTGGTTTGGAGTTATCTTGTGTTATATCTCTACAGCGGGAAAGGAGGAACAAATATAAAGAGGATGTAGGCAGCATAGAAATGCAGACTGCAAAAAGTGAATACAAACATCTAACTACAAGAACAAGAGAAAAATAAACTCTGAAGTAGCTTCACTGTAGAGGCAAAGGAAGGATAGAGCTAGTAAAACTTCACACAAATGTAGCTGATCAACTGCTAAATGAAGAAAATCGTTGAGAGAGGTAAATAAAGATTTGGCATTTGTGCAACACAAATGTTACACTTATTTGCATAAATTCGAAAAGAAATGGATTACGCCTTTTGGAAAAATTTGGTCTTGGCAGGTAGATTCCCAAGATGCACAGGGAGAACTTAGTTATTATGTGCTGTGTTTTCATATATGTAAGAAATAAGTTCTATGGTGGTTTATTAGCTAAAATTTCCTAATTTTCATTAATATATATGTGGATTGTTTTGCCTGTAACTGCCTCTGCTTACTTCATTACATTTCTACTTTCATAACTTGGTAGATACTTATGCATGAGAAGAAATGGTCTAACGTTAATGTACTTTTTTTCTTTTTCTTTTTTTTAATAGCTCAAGTGACTATAGAGGAAATCACTCCACTTGTTCCTCCACAATCAGGAGATAAAGGGCAAGAAGATTTAACAAGCTATTTCTTAGAAGCACTTTTGAAATACATAGTAATTCAGGTATGTTCTATAGTTTTCAAGCAAACAAATACAAAACTAACACCTGTTTGTCCATTGCAAGAAGACATTTACAAGTAGTGCTAGAAATGTATACAAAAATGTTCTGAACGTTTTTCCCCTTGCCCCTTCCTCAAGTGTCCCTTGTAAAAAGCAAATTCTCCTAGAAAATCTTGTCTTCTGTGTGAAGATTCATAGGTCTGTTACCACAGGGTCCTGCATCAGATTGCAGCATGGAAAAAAGCCAAGACTTGTCAGTCACTTCCAGGAATGCTGATTCCAGCTCCCTTCCCATTTTCACCTCCCCCTCCCTGCCCTGTTGCCTTCAACCAGTGGAAGGATCAACCAGGCTCACTCTTATTATGTGGGTTTTGTGGTGGTCAGGGACTTTGCTTTTCAAACTAAGGGGAAGCTTCTGACATTGGATTTTTTGTGATATGAGCTTTTAATGAGTCTCAAACTTTTGCTGGCCTTTTCCCTAGGTTTATACTCAGGCTAACTGACAGAAACAAGCTGAAGTAGGATGTCAAACTCAATGGTTTGTAAGACCGGGACTGCCAGTGTCTGTGCTTAGGGTCATATTTTTCCTCTAGCTATCTTTCTGGAATTTCTGCTATTACAGTAGGTTAACCATACAGCCTCTCCATTCTTTAATGGAAACACTCTGAGGTACTGGGAAGCCCTGATTAGTAGAAATGCTCCAGCATGTTTAGAGCGTGACACAGAGATTATTGTTTTCTAGCAAGAGCTTATCGGGATTTCTTATGTTTGTTTGTTTGGGTTTGTTTTTGTCTGATCAACAAGATATTTACTATCCAGATCTTGCAGGGATGGTGCCATGACTCCTGTTGGTACTTTAACTGTACTTTCTGGGACTTTAGTTTTAAGAGACTTGTAAGCTCAGGTGTAATACAGTACCTGCAGAGGAAATTTGGGATTACTGCCACAGCTGAGCAAGTGAACCTCTTCAAAAGAGAAGCAAGGGGAAACAGTACATATTTGGAATACTTCAGATCTGACACCGCTTGTGAGTTAGGTTCTGCTTGAAAGTAGCTGCACTGCTGAGATTACACTCACTTAGTGGCATTGCTGTGTGAACACTGGGTAGTAAGATCTTGAAGATCCCAAGCTACCTAAAAGGCAGATTATGGAGCTGAACTCTGCACAGAAAATGAAGACTTGAAGGAAGGAGTATCTAGTCCATGGTGTGCAACTCAGGTGCACACTATGTCCTTCCCTTTGTACTTTGATACTTCCATGATCTCAGCCAGTACTTCAGATGCCTAGGACAAGGGCATGGCAAGAGCTCCTATCAAAAACTGTGGCCTATTTACTATATTTCATGTAATTAATTTGTTGGCCACTTAGCACATGCTGCTTCTGAGCCTGCTCTGCTGTCATATGCCCAGCAAACTGCTTGACTGTATGACATGCTGTAGGTGTTCCAGGGTAATGCTTTCTGTGTCAGACTTGTCCAGCAGCACCCAGTTGGGCATCTATGCGTAAGTTTTTCTTTACAGGTGCTGCTGGACAAGTCTGACAGTTGGGCATCTATGCGTAAGTTTTTCTTTACACTTTTTCAGGTTGTGCTGGAGAAGATGGACAGTGCACAAATACGGCCAATGTTAAACTGAAATATTTCATGGCTTCCCTTTATCTATCTTTAGTCTGTGAACTTGCAGTGCTGGAATAATTTGCAACCTCATTTTGTTGCTTCCAGCATCTCCAAGTTTGAATAAAGGTGATCATACTTGTGATTTGTAGGGTAAACTTAATGATAACTTCACTTTGAATAAAAAAGCCCCTTACATTCTTGAAGACAACTGCCCTCTCTGTAATAAATTGGTAGCATTATATTTAAATTTAGATAAGTTACTGAGATGGGTGTCATAGAACTTGTTCACTATGTGAATGCTAAAGTCTTTTGCTGAAGTCTTTTTAGAGGCACTGATAATGTCAAGATTAATAGTTAACTTTGATATTAAATTCTGCTAAAGGACTTCATGTCACTAACTTCTGCGTATTAGCTACCCATTCTGTTGAATTGTATTGGGGGATATATATATGTGTGTGTGTATATTCCATTCTAAAGGCCCATTGCACTGTAAATAGATCATAATAGAATTGTGGACTTCCAGTAAGGAATAGACAAGGTGGGGGGGGGAGGGAGGGGGGCAGGGAGAAGTGAAAAAGCAAAGCTTCCTATAGTTTATGGTAGACTTGGCAGATTACCCAGCTCTGCAGGCAGATGGATTCTTCGGGGCAAAGATGGAAACTGCATGTTGGGTTTATTATTAAGGAGAACTTATCATGGTTTTCAGTAGGAAAACATTTCATAACACGAAAGGCTTAGCATTCATGGTCCATGAAAGTATATTTATGTAATTCAACTCTGAAGTTGTATCTTCTGCTCCTTGTGGTTGACAAGTTTGTTTCATATTGCAAACCACACAAATTCATCCAAGTACCTATTATAGTGAATATAAATGGACACTTGCTAGTCAAAATGTGTTAAAAGAAATTGTCAAACAAATGTTCAGAGCAGTATAGGTAATTGTCTTTTTCTTATAAAACATTTTGAAATATAAAATCAGTTTTATTAAAAACAATCAATTTGGGTTTACTCCCTGACTTCACAAGATGACCATAAAAGCAGATGTATTTCTGTTGGTTTCAGTATTTGATGTGTCAAGTTAATTTTGAAGCAACATTTTGGAAGAGAACAGTCTTTGTTTCATTGATGTTTCCTAGCTAGTTTCTGTTCCATCTTTCTAAAAGTGTTTATTAAAATGCATATAATTTTGTTCCAAAGAAGTAACTTAAAAGAAGCCATTTCATCAGTCATCTTTCTGTTGTACTCCTCGATGTTTACTTTGCCCAACTTCTTTTTTTAAGGTTAAAAGTTTAGAATGGAAGAACAAGGAAAACCAGGAAAAGGGATTTTCATTTTTATTCTCAAATTTTAAGAAATACTACTTACCTTCTATTTTCCCAAACATCTGTAAGGAGACCAGCTTGTATAACCCTATACTTGGTAAGTGTTAACACAGCTGATAAAATCACTATATTTTCTCTAATAAAGTGTATACCAAAGCAGTTTTGCTTGGGTCATATTGCCCATAAAGAACATTCTCCAAAAAGTATTTCTTACGAAAGAACATGTTATGGTTCCTGTTTATGGTTTTCAGTTATCTGTTTGTGGGGGCACCTGACCCTTTTATTAGAGTCAGTCTTGCTATATGAACCTGATTCAGGTAAACGAATGTTTTTGTAAAATGGTTCTTTAATGTGACCTCTGTTGATTTCAGTTGTGCTCTGAAGAGAAACTACTGCTGCTGAGATAAAAGGTGTTAGTGTGCTCTTCTTTGGGGATGTTGGCTTTATCTGTACAGGATCATAATGTTTGGATCATACGGTGCTTGCTCATAGTTCAGACAGGGCAAAGTTAGTTATGGTTTTGCGTCAACTGTATTTTGTTAAGACCTTCCAGTAGGAAGAGGAAGCTAGGGTTTAACATAGTCTTTAAAGCTGATGGTGCTAGAATGTACCTTTCCATACAGAGAGCATAATTTTAGGTGTTTGCTAAGCAAACCTAACTGGAGTTTTGCTCAGAGGTTTTTAGCCCATTCTAAGCTAGAATATTGTTTGCACATCTTGATTTTGCTAGCTCAGGTTTGCATGCACCCATGCACATGTTGGGTGTAAGCCAGCAGAGTTCAAGACTCTTGACTGCAAAGCAATACCATGCACACAGGCTTTAAGCTGTTATTTCATTACTTGGATAACATGAACACCTCACTGCTCCTCTTACCTGTTGATGCAGCATCTCACAAGGATTAGTAGTGATCTCCAGACACAATTTCATATTCTAAAATCAAGCTGTCAGGGAAGTTTGTTGAAAAGGTCTTAGTTTCTCCCTGTCCATGTACATGTATTTGGATTGTGGCTTTCTTCAGAGATGGATGTTTCAAAGCCATGTTCTCCTGGGAAAGACAAACAGTGGAGCTCCTCATCTAAGGCAGAAGAAACAGTATAAATCCAGCCATAAGCAACAGTAGAACAAGAGTTGCATGAAGATACTGAAGAGGTTCAGTGATAAAATAGCTACAAGAGGGATGGTAAGCAAAGCTGAGAAAGCAGACCTACTGCTGCTTGACGTCCTCAAACAAGAAATGCAGAAACAATATTTTCTCTTACGATGAAGATCTTGATTGAGTCTTCCACAGAAGTTTTACTGTAGTCCTCTCTTTTTCTGTGAACTGTAAACAAGAAACTTCCAAGGCCTTAGTAAAGAAGAGGGAAATGGGGAACAAGAAGAAATGGGCACAGATCTCCAAAACTATTGTCATGCCTTAAACTGTGCAAAGTCAGCAACAATGATGAGGATTTTGGGAAGAGTACAATAATGAAGGCAACAGAAACACTGGTAAGTAGGATAGTCTTTTCTCCTCTAAGAAGTTCTTCTCTGGCATGCATCTTCCCACCCTATTTGAAAACAATCTTCTGCCTGTTCTGAACAAAACTGACAGCATTTAGGCAGAAAGCAGGGCACACTTGGGCACTGAGCCTGCTACTAGAAACAGTTCTTAAGATACTGATGTAATGTTTAATTTAGGAGAAGTCATGAGGTACAAATCAAAACAGTAGTTTTAGTAAGCAAGCATTGATACAGGGCCTTACTGGAGACAGTATATTGGATTTTTATTTTTTTTCTTTTTTCTTTCTGTTAAGGCAGATTTTCACATAAGTATATTGGTTACAGTAACAAGCACCGAGCATTCCAGTTACAAGAAGCTAATAAAATTTTGGCTTGAGTATTACAGGCTTAGAAGAGCAATACAGGCTTAAAGTTCTCATAAGATTGGGGTTTTTTGTTTGGTTTGTTTTGAATGTCTTTTAATGTCTGTTTAGATTCTGTAAAATAGCCTTTAGAAACTGTCTAGTAAGAACTACAGCTGTGGCAGTAAGATTCCAGGGGCATTGTTTCTTCCATCATAGTAATGTGCCTTTCTGTGCTATTTCCAAGCCATTTAGATGGGCTCTTTCATTTACAGAGAAACAATAAAGTGAGCTATTCTACAGCTCTCTGCAGCTCTTCATTGCTTCTGAACCCTTTAATGCTTTAAAAATTAAGTGTGGTCAAAACTACAAGTGCCCACCATTATAACTGTGGTTTTGCTAGACTTTTCATTTTCTAACCTGTGTATGTCTTCCACCACCTACAGCTTCCTGCTCTTTTTGGCACGAGCTCACGTCAAGTTCCCAAATGGGGAAGGGTTGGGGGGTGGGCAAAGCCCAAAACAGAAAGGAAAAATGGAAAGTTGGGGGAAGGGAGTATTTCCTCTTGTGCTATTTAAGTCAATCTAATAAGTTTCTGTTTTGCTTTGGTTTTTCCATCAGTGTCCTCATCTGGAGCCTTGACACCTACTTCCAAGATGAACAGAAACGTGAAAATACAAGAAATTACTGAAGGAGGATACATTTGAGAAGCAGCTGCAGCACAGTTGAGAAGGGAGTAGAGAGATGTTCTGAGAGGATATCATGAAATTACAGAATGAGACAGTGTGCTGCAAAGACATGTTTGCTGGATGTCTTGTCCTTCTGAAAACACTGCCAGTATTGCAGCCTTCATGGCCTGCTGAATACCAATAGATACCAGAGAGAACTGATTCTTACATCTTTAAATACTGCACTACCAGGCATTTGCTTCCTTTTTTCACTGATTGTGCTGTTATACATGCTTTTGTTTAAGATATTCTAATTTTTAATTTACTTACTGATCTGCTACTTTCCACTGAATGAAAACAATGTTTTTATTTGTAGTAAATAAACTGATTGTAAGGTTTTTAAAAAGTATTCTGTGCATTTGTTGCTAACTTAGGTGGATGGTATGCAAGAGTCATGTAGTTTTTTTTCCTTTAAAAATAATACTTCTGTTAAAAATAGTGCATGTAACTTGAAAGTCTGTTTGGGAAACATTCATCAGTTTAGCAGCATCATGATGAGTTTATCACTGCTTTTGTATCTGGCTGTTGAAATGACACTGAGATGTACCAGCTTGGATTTCCTCAGTGCTGGTGCTGGATGTTGTATTGTGCATTTATAGTGCTAACAAGGAAACCTTTACAGCAGGTAGGCTGTATTCACTTAAAATGCCTAAAGTATATATGGCTGTCATAAGTTAATCGCCTAGATAGTAGCTGATTGTTTCTTCATTGCTGTCCAGATTTATTCCTCCCAGATTATGATACCATAACCTGGCAGAAGTTATGCTGGATCCCCTAAAACAACTCTTGACCTTGCATTAGGAAGATATAGAATCATAGAATGCTTTGGGTTGGAAGGGACCCCTAGAGGTCTTCTAGTCCAACGCCCCTGCAGTGAGCAGGGACACCGCTAACTAGATCAGGTTGCTCAGAGCCCCGTCCAACCTGGCCTTGAAAGTTTCCAGGGATGGGGCCTCCACTACCTCTCTGGGCAACCTGTTCCAGTGTTTCACCACCCTCATTGTAAAGAATTTCTTCCTTATACCCAGTCAGGGAAAAACTTCATATTCTTCAGCATGACTATTTTGCATCTTCTTCGACTCCCACCATTATTATCTTTGAACTACCTCCTGGCCTGGAAAACCATGGAACGCATCTCTTACTCATGTACCACAAGCTATAGAAGATTTGAGGCAGTGCTGAAATACCATCTCTGTCCAGTCTATTAGCTCTCCATAACTGGATAGGAGCATCATTTTCCATGCCTCCTCCTTGGTGTTTTTTGGCTGGTTTTTTTTGTTTTTTGGGTGGGTGGGGGTGTTGTACTGTCACCAGATGAAAACTGTGAAACAAACACCAGCAACAGGGTGTGTTTTGACAGCACATGTCACAATCTGTTCTCAGGCAAATTTTCTTCTTTTTGTGTCAGAGTGGATCTCATATTTGCCCTTGTAGAACTAGGAATAGAGTTGGGACACCACTGCCAGAGAAATGTCATTCACACCTGAAAGTTTTGTAACTGCTTCAGTTTGGTGATTAGTGTTGCAGAACTGTTCTACACCCTGTCTTGGGTTGTAAAACCTAGAAATGACATTTTGTGGTGTTGATACATGGCTGAGTTGAACTGGGCTGTTGACATTCGTTCCTACATGCATTATGCACAATTTAAAAACTGTTTGTCTGTGTGTGTGTCGTTCCTCTCCTCCCATCCCTCCCCCCCAGTCTTTGTAATGTTTTTACTGTACCTGTCAATTCCATCCACACTGAGTTATTAAGTACTATCACTTTTTTTCTGAAGCAGATTCAGGAATAGTGATGACACTGTCAGCATCTTTGTCACTAGCACAGTAGAGAACCAGAAGAGCTAAACAGTTCTGAACCATTGTGCAGAACCTGAGATGGAGCAAATGGAATTGTAGGTTATAGACCCCCGAATCACTACAGTTCCTGCCACGTGACTTGCCGCTGGGCATCATTCATTACATTCCCTGCAAGCGAGTATGGAAACTGTTGCCACAGAATCGTCTTTCAGCTAAGTCATAGGAAGATGCATGTGCCCTTGCTCTGGCAGAAAAGTCCAGAAAAATTAGCTAGTGCAGATGTAGCATTAGATGAAGCTGCGAAACTCCTGTGGCTTTGGAACAGGATTTCCCACTGTTCTATTCATCTTTCACCTATCGCAGGGCCAGAAGAGGCTGCATTTATTGCAGCTGCTGTTAGAATACAGTTTGGAATTAAAGCTTTCCCATTGTAGCCATGATTAGGTGTTGGGATCTGTATCAGTAAAGAACTGATGACCGTTATCACTAATTGTATTGCTTTATTGTGGATTGCAGCAGACCAATATTGAGATCTTTCTAGGGATGCATTAGGAAATGTGGCGATTGCTTGCATCTGCTTTTGCCAGTAGGGTATAAGTGACATATAGGACTACTTAGAAGTCCATTGTAGTTTTCAATGAAAGTGTGAAGCAGTGAGTTTGCTGAAGATTATCTTTAAATATCGAGTATAGCATGTAGCTTAAAAAAACCCTGAAAACAATGAAAAGCAATGTGTTCAGAAAAAAAATGCAAGCAAGGATGTAAGGCTATAGAAATGACTTTCAGATAAAAAATTAAAGGTTTTGCATAGCAGAAACACGTTGCTGTCTGTTGGACCAACAATATTGTCTCCTTCCAGGAGAAAATTACAGCCTTTTGATGTGTTATAGTCTAGTCTTGAAATTTTCTCTATCATGTCCATTTCAACCCATCTTGGGATGAGTTGTGTAACAGTGAATATGAAAAAACAGCACCTCTGAAAGTTCACGTGTATTGGTTATGGTTCTGGGATTTCTTTCTTACATAGAGCTTTCTCTCTGCACATATTTTTAAGATGCTCTGTTTCCTTACAGACATACCACAAATGAGACCAAAGCCACACTATGTAATGGTTAAGAAAGATGCTGAAACCAATGAGGCAATATATTGCACAAAGGAACCTTTTATTAAGGCTCGTGTTATTGTCATTCGATGGTTGGTGTCTTTCTGGCTTGAGCCAAAACCTCATACAGGACCTCATATTCCTGGGATGGAGGGTGAAAATGTACCAAAGAATATTCAGGTAAAACCAAATATACAAAGAAGTGTTTGGTTTTATTTTTTTGTCCTAGTTGTTGTATCAGCAGTGTGCATTCCTCCAATAATTATAACTAATAGAGAGTTAAAAAAGGAATTTCTAAACAAATGTTCTGCTTATGAATTCACTTTAGAAAGATTTGCTATGCCTTTTTTTTCGTACTCTGCTGTTTTGTTTTTAATCAAATAGACATAATAAGCCTTGAAATGAAATGAACCCTATCTTTGTTTTTTTTCCCTGCATTCTTTGTACTGTTTTAAATAATACTGTTATATAATTTAAATTGTACTGTTCAACTGTTGTACTAAAAATGAGCTGTGAAATATTCTTTAATTTTTGTTTCAGAGAGCAGCTGCTAGCATGGCTTCAAGGGAGGACAGCAAAAATGACAGCACTGATAAGCAGGATAGAAATGCAGAGCCAGAACAATCTCATTCTAACACAAGTACTCTAACTGAGAGAGAGCCCAGTTCTTCCAGCCTCTGCAGTATTGATGAAGAGCATTTAACCGATATTGAAATTGTCCGGAAAGTCTTTTCTTCTAAAAGAAGCAATGTTAATTTTCTAACTGAGATTTTTCGACAGGTAAAGAACCCTCTTTAGAACGCAAGGATCTTGATTATTATATTGTAAATTATCGTTACGTCATGGGCTTTTTTCAAGACCATTTGCTAAGCAGAATTTTATATAAACGTACAGGTTTTTTCTATCATCTTGCCTTTAAGGTTTAAGAACTGAAAAGTTAAAATTCTGAAATATTTTCTGTGTAGAATATCTCCAGTTCCTGATTTTTCTAATTTTATTTCTTTAATAACCAGTTTGGAAACATTTAACTTGGACTTTACAGTTCCCCATAGACAGGAATGTTTGATCTTTTCATACATCAACGCTGCAGCTATCAGAGGTCACAACCAAGCATATTAAAATAAGCCTCCTGTAGGAGTCTGCAGCTGTTAAAGAGCTGGTTTAGGAGCCGTTGAATGTCCTTACCTTGATAGAGTTCATCAGAATAGTAGGACAGATGGCTATAGAAGGTAACAGCTTCTGCTGCTGACTTTACTGCAACCAGAAATGTTAGCTGAGCATACTCAAAATAGTGTTTCTCAACTGGAAACTATTAAACAAATTTAACCTGCGAACATATGCCAGAATATGGAGTCTTTATTTATAATGTGAAAGTACGTAACTTTGAGTTCAGTGTGGGAGAATAGAACAAGATAGACCTTCTTTATGGCCCTTGCTATAGATAAAAAGATGAAGGATTTTTTCTGAATAATAGTAAAGAAAAATATACTAATTTTCAATTGAAATGCATCACGCTAATTGCTTTAAACAGCAGAAAACTAAACATTTTCAAACTCTAGTATATGTGGATGAAATGGATATTTTCGAATGAAGCAAATAAATGTTAGGAGCTTATTCACATCCAGTGTTTTGAAGAGCTTGGACACATTACTGAGGTATATAACAGATTACTCAAATTCAGCTGCTGCACAAGGGTTTGCAGAGTCTGAGACATTGAATGCAGAGTGTAAATTATTGGTGGTCAATTTAGAAACTGCCTCCCCAGCGGAAGGGGCAGGAAAGGCAGTTTTCTATGTTCTTTTCACAAGGCACTGCGTGAGTTCGGTAGATTATTTGGATTTTGTGTATGGTTATGAGAGCTCATTTAAATAATTATTTAGCCAGAATTTTTCAGTGTAAGTTCATTTCTAATATGCCAGATGTTTGTAAAATTTCTAAAAAGTTAAGGCTAAGTTATTCCAATCAGGAGGAGGTTTCAGTTGTATGGAATGGTGGGAAGATGGTCTGCAGAAGAAAAAAAAAGTTGTGTGCATTTTAGACTCTGGGGTGCAAAAAATGTATATGGGCTTGCAGAATACTCTTAGACTTGCTGAGTGTGTGACTGATGAACTTGTCAGCTGAATTCTGTAATACACAGCAAAGTCCTGTTTAGTGCGATACTGGTATGAAATGTCCATTTCCAGGGAGACAACATGCCGCTTGTGTCAAGTGGGCACTCCTTAAAGACATGGGCAATAAGTTTTCGACATTCACACCATGGACTTCATAAGACTATGTGTTAGTGTAGTTTATCTGTTCTTTTTTTAATACAATTAGGCCATCGTGGCCATAATTAGCTAAAAACCCGACTAATGTTAAGTTTCTGATCCGTGACTAGCTGTTATCAGCACAGCAGATCCAGAAAACCTCCTGAAGAGGGCACTAATCAGCCATCACCCTGATTCAAACAAGCGATTTTTTGAAACGATAATTCTGAAATCTTTTCAGGGGGTCATTTGTTTTTAGGATACTGTTCTGTAAAATCTCATTTAGCTAAAAATAAGATACGTGGCTACCAGTAATGTATGTCACTTGAATTTTTGTTAGTCATTTAGAACTGATTTAACTCCATTCTTCGAAGTCCTCTGAATGGAAGATGTTGTAATAGTGATTTCTGTTCATTTGTTTTGCATACTTTTGTTGAGTGTTTGGGCCTTAATTTCAGCAGGCTAGGTGTTGAGTAGATATGCCTGTATGGATTGTCATATGTTTCTTTTTGGCAGTGAAGTTTTCAAAGTACTTTCTTGACAAGTGTTCATGTCAAAACATTTTTTTCAAGTTTTTTGTTTACAGATGAAGAAAGTGAGCAAACATTTAGGTTCAGGAGTAGTTTATTTGTGAAGATCCTACAGTGGCTGTATTTTTTCCCTCCCTTATCTCTTAGAAACTGTGCATTATAGAGCCCAACTTTATTTCAAGAATTGTAACTATTTGTTTCTTTCTTTTTCTACTCACAGGCATTTCTGTTGCCGATATGTGAAGCAGCTGCCATGAGGAAAGTGGTAAAGGTGTATCAGGAATGGATTCAGCAAGAAGACAAGCCTTTATTTATGAAGGAACCTGAAGAAATAACGCAGTGCGCAACTGTAGATTGTGATGAAAGCAGTGTTGACCACAATTCATCAGAGAAAGCAAAAGAAAGAGAAGAGGTAAAATATTGTTGGTTAATATTTGTGCATCTTTTGGATATGCTAGTAGACAGAGAAGCAGCCTCCTTGACAGATTACATGTGGTTTAATTTGATGTCAGAGCATCTGTTGGGGAGACTCAATGGTAATTAAACAGTGCATGAATGGGCTACCAATTTGATCCATCTGTAGATTTTTAATGTGCTTAGTTCAATTTAAAATTTCATATAGTTTTATTAACTATTCTCAAGATGTGGATTATACAGTATGCCAACCTTCAGCTATATAAAAACTGTATGCAAATAAAAGGATGAGGAAAATAGTAGTTATTTCATCCAGAGGCTTTAAAATAATTGTTACAAACTTCTTAAAATGTATTTGTGTCTTTAAGATGCATCTTAAACATCTGTCTACCATTGTTTATTATTTAATACTTATTATATCCTTTTTCCTTTAATATAAACCCAAAATACCTGTCTAAAAATCTATGGGATTTTAAGAAAAAAATATTTTACAGGAAAAAGGGATGAACTCCAGTCATGTTAGAAATTCAAACTGGGCAAGAAATGGCTGTTACGAAGACACTTTGCATAAATTGTCTGAAATTGATACTGAAGAGCAAAATGTACGAGCTGGAGTGCAGTCAGTATTGCAGGTATGAAATAGACTTGATATCTAATTTTCATCCTAATAATAAAGCTCTTGTTATCAGTACATAAAGGGTGGAGTGTAGTGCAATACTCCTGCAAGGGAAACCCATGCTCCTTTTAAAAGTATGGTGATAAATAGTCTTAGAATAATGACAGTGGTTCACTATATCTTTATTGAACTGAAGTAGGACAATGTATACACAAGTGTTGGATAACACAGTAAAAAAATCTTTTAATTTTGCATCAGGACATGCATTCTGCTCTGCTTCATATCACAGAAAAAATAATTCTCATTTGAGTGCAGATAGTCAAATTATTCTAATTAAGTGTTTAATGAGAACACTTAAAAGTTTTTTTCTTTTAAGCTATTAGTCACCACAACAAAACATCTGAACCTGCAGTTTTCCTAATCTGAATAATAAGATGTACAGGGATATTTTCTCATCTTTATGTGAATTACAGATGGGATGAGTACATAAGTGTTTGAGAAATATGATCAGACACCACAACTGTCTACTTCAGTGATATTCTTATGGAATGGGAGAGTTGCAGAAGTCCCTAATAGAATTTTTCTAAGTGCTTCTAGGAAATTTGGCAGGGTAGAAATTGTGTGAATTTCAAATGTTCAGCAAAATGCTATACTGAAGTTGAAGATATAGAACATCAAGCATGTATAATTTGAGGGTCTTTGAAATGCTTTTAAGGTCATAGAAAATGTGTGCATTTTATATATAAAATGTGCATGCACATACATACATAGAGGTGTGTATATGACTGTAGCCTCCATAATATTCTTTTATCCAGAAGAAAATTGATTCTAAACAAAATAAACTAGAGAGATGTGCATTTGCCACTCCACCTTGTGCACTTTTACCACGGGTGACCATGCTAATAAGACCTCAATATTTCCTGAATGATTTCCTGAATAGGGTTTCCTATTCTGCTATACACTGTTATATTTAGAAAAAAACGTTCTAATTGAAATAACTTTTAAATGAAAATATGTTACAATCATTTAAGCTTCATGATCATTGCATAAAATGACTACTTAGATAATGAAGTGTTTCTGAGAGAAGAAACAGTGACTTACCTTTATCTATTTGCAATGTACTACTAAGGTTTACGCATCTGAGAATGCCTGGGAGATTCTTCATGTTGAAGTTTTTTAGGCAAAGATTCATTTGACCAGCAAATACCTTTTTTAGCCCCAAATGGAGTCAAGACGTTATTCTAACCCAGTACCATGTCTGAATTTGACATATTTCCCGACCTGGAACCACATTTGACTTTTTCTATGAATTAAGAATCCAAGACTTCTGTAGTTTTCTTCCCATTTCATTCTTGCATAGACTTTCTAGGCACTTAGGGTAGAGTAGGTTCATTAGTTGAGGCTAGTGAATGTAAAGCTGCATACTAATAGTTTTTAATTATTAAAATCCAAAGCTCTCAGTAGAGGGAAATTACAACTGTAGAACCAATGATTTGTACATGTGGATTAAGAAGGACAAAAATTAATTGGAAATCTAGGGCTCACCGTGATTCAAATACTTCCTAAACTTATATATAAATATATATATAAATAACCTATGTAAAAATACAATGACACGTCAGTAGTAGCTCCTGTAACTCCTACAGCATCCTTGCCTACTTTGTTTTCATCATTTTCATTCTGAAAGTCCTAGTTCACTGTACACTGAAGTCAGCCACTTTGGAGAAGGTATCCTGTTTCCTACTTTTGGAAAGCAGTACTGATCACAGTGGGATGAATGCTTTAGTTTCCTGGAACATAATACAGGCCTTGTCATACTGAAGCACACACTGTATACCAGGACTATTTCAAGTAGTTTAGCATATATTATACTAGTAACTTGCTGGCTTACAGGTGGAACTTTTGTGCAGTGGACTTTTTTGCTGGGACATTTTTGTCCATCATGTTAAAATAATTGTATTGAGTAGTTTGTTGTACCATCTGTCTGTTAGAGCAAAAATATACAAATATGTTTTGTAGACAAAAATGGGGAAAAAATCAGTCTTATTGTTGCTTTGTCATCACATCAAGCTAACGTATATTTAAATATATACTTCTGAGTGCATATGCAGCCTTTTCTGTTATAGATTTTCTCTTCCTGGTTACTATCAACTGAATTGCTGAAAACATCAAAGTGCTTCAAGCTCTGAACATCCACTCTTTTCTGCTTACAGGTTTTTATAATAAATTCTTCAAATATATTCTTTCTTGAACCTGCAAATGAAATTAAAGCTCTGCTGGATGAACACACTGATATGTGTAAACGCATTCTTAATATCTACCGTCACATGGTAGTCCAAGTGACTATGGACAAGAAGACATGGTAAAATGCTAATGCTTTTATCTTATATTATTAGTTCACAAGATAAATGTGGAAATTTACTTGGTAGTAAACACAGTAGAGTGGTATTGACTATGTGAACCAGTTTCCCTAAATCAGTAAATACGAGGACTTTAACATCACAGATAGTAAGCACCTAGTTAATTTGAGGCAGCTTAGGCCTCAGAGAAAAAAGAAGTAAGCTAGGATGTACAGACTACTATTAAGGAGCTACTGATGACTTTTTCCCAGGGCGTTTTGCTCATGTGTCAAAGTACTAAATATGAAAATATATATGAAGCTTTGCAGCCTTAAGAATAAAGAAAAAATCCTCAGATAAGCATGGATAATTATTATAATCAGATGCAGACTGCTCTTGATCTGTAATTGTGTACAGGAGTCTGTGTACTGTTTAACTATTTTGTTCCTTTCCAGGTGCTTAAGGTGCCTAGCAGGTGCAAGGGACCCTCTTTCAAATTAATTTCTATTATTTCCCCCTCTCCTTCTAAATAGCTGTCTCTAAAGAGGTAGTATATTGCCACTATACTCCATTGCAAGGAAGCAGTAGCAGGGGGATTTCAAATGGCTGACTTACTCCATTTTAACTTGACTTGCATTCAATCTGTCACTAGTATTTCCTGAACTCTGGGTAAGTAGAGCTGGTGTTACATGTCATATGAAGCTTGTCTTCTCTTGTGAGGAAATAAGGATTCAGTTCAAGGCTAGCCAATGGGAAATTTGGGAGTAATAATAGAGAACAGATTCCACTAGATTAGTATTTTCTTCCCCAATTTCACATCACTGTAAAGAAGTGACTCTAGACTGTGATGGCAAACACTGTGCCACACAAAATAATTGATGAAGTATATTAATGATAATGTTACATTGCCAAAACCTGTCACTGATAAAAAAAAAAAAAAGGGCAAAAACTCAGTTTGGAAATATAATTAAATCTTTGCCTGTAATTTCAGGCCACTGAAGGTGGTAGCACTTGAATGACCTGGGAGAAGATGTTAGAAGGTGGCAGGGGTTCTTCACTCTTAAGCGTGAGAAAAAGATTGGAGTAATTTCTTTTGCAAGAACCAAGTTAGGCTGTTTGTAATCACTGTGTTCTCTTTGGAATGTGTTTCAGCAAGTCAAGCCTGGTTATTATCTTAAAAATATCCTGGTATATATATAAGTATAACAAAATGGTAACTCCAAATTTAACATTGTTTTGCAGGGAACAGATGCTACTTGTGCTGCTCAGGGTTACTGAATCTGTGCTGAAAATACCACCCCAAACTTTCTTGCAGTATCAAGGAAGAAAAAACTCCACTTTAGCTGGAAGACTTGCAGGACCTCTTTTCCAGGCAATTAAACATAAATTCACTTTATTAAACATAAATTCAGCTTAATCTTGACCAAGAGATTAGATGCAACAACCACTATTGGCTGGTTTGTCATCTTAAATCATTGATCATGTTACCCAGATAATGTGAATGGTGTGCATTAACGAATTGGCTACATTGTTACTTTCTGTCTGATATTTAGTGACACCGTGACAATGTTTTTTGGGGTACTGTGAAAATAAAAAATCCCCGTCCTTTAGTTGAGTTGGGATAACTGGCAATGTGTGCAGTTTTAGCCTGCTTCCATTGCAAAATTAGCTCAAGTCAGCACAAAATCATCTGTGCCATCCATGCCTAACCAACTGATTTTTTTTATTCCTTACAGCAAACTGTATCAGATCCTTTCAGATTTTATAGTTGCAGAGTGCTGTTGTGGTAGCTTCTCTGTAAACAGGATCTGTAAAGTCTCTAGATTCTTTAGTAGGAAAAAAAGTATACTCAAGGTATGAATGTGATAAGAACTAATTGAGAACAGTATTAGAAAACTCTGGCAAAACTTGTAAGATGCCAGAAGATCTTTCATGAGTCAAACCAATTGTTCCTTTATCTCAGTCAGAAGCCCATGTTAACCTAATAATAACCTAATAATAACCTAACCTTGATAATTCATGAAAAGTCTGTGTGCTGGTGAGGTGAATGTCAGGACTATACAGACATTTTTGTGGCAGTTAGGAACTTCTTTTTAAGCAGTAACATTTGAATGTTGTCATCTTACATTCAAAACTCAACTTTTCTCATGTTATTCTTTTAGACTCTTATAGTAGCTTGGATCAAAGCGAATCTAAATGTGTACATCTCTCGAGAACTTTGGGATGACCTGCTGTCTGTAATGTCATCGCTGACATACTGGGAAGAGCTGGCCACTGAGTGGTCACTGACAATGGAGACACTAACTAAAGTATTAGCTAGAAACTTGTATAGCCTGGACCTCAGTGACCTGCCATTGGATAAATTAAGTGAGCAGAAGCAGAAAAAACACAAAGGCAAAGGTAAGACAACACTGTATACACATTGTTTGAATTTGAGCTGGGGTAATGAGATATTTGGCACAGCAGAATTTTGGTCTAGCCTTTTTAGTACATCTATGTAGGCATCTCTATCACCTGAAATAACCCAGTTTCTTTAAGATAAGGCTGCTTTTTAGAACCACCACAAAATCTCCACGTAAAGATTCAGTCCTGCAAATAGTTAAGCACATATGGAATGTAGTTCTTAAAAGGTGTGTTGAATGTTACGCTGTAGTGGGTTATGCCTTTCTCCTTTTATGAAAGTAGTTAAATAGTTAAGCCCCAATCACAACTTGTGTAATCTTTGTTACTTTCAACATCTGGTAAAAATTAGCTAGTAAACATGTGGCTATTGAAGGCAGAACTGGAATATTGATCCTGAAATCCAGTGAATGTTGTTTAAAGATGAAATGTAAGATTAACATAGTTTTGTTTGGGTTCTAATTCATCACTAAGTCATGGTGAAGACAGGTTTTGTTGAAGTGACGTTGTTGGACTATTTAAGAGGAAGGATACTTTTAATAATCCATATGAATGGTACCAGTTTTCAAAACAATTCCTAAACAATACAGGAAATACTCTGTAGGACATAATATGGGGAAAGGAGGTGGCCAGTTGCTTATAAAGGTACAGTTCTGGAATTGTTCAGAGACAGGAAGTCAGTCCTCCTGGATAGAGTGCTGGATTGAGAGCTGCAAACCCTGGATTCTCTTCCCAGATCAGAGACTTTCTGCATGTGACCATGAGCAATCACTTCTGTAAAACATGGGTAATGATACTGTTCTCCTTTAAAAAGTCTTTGAGATCTAATAGTGAGAGGCAGGATTATATTTAGGGTAAGTAATAAATATGGAAAAAAAGTATGATTTTTTTTTTTCTTTAGTCTACTTTTTAATCTCTGTGTTCTGATTAACGTGGTTCTCCGGTCAAACCCGAGGGAAGGTACTTCCTACAATATCCTAGGGTTTGTCAGTGAGAAGTAATCTATGTGGAGGTTCATTTCTCTCTCTTAAGAGAGGATGTTCCCATAGGCTGTTTTTTTGCTAAAGACATTTCACATGCTTTAAATTTCTCATCTTGAGCAAAGGCATTATTCACACTTCTGGTTTATTCTTCTGGTGTGTGACAGCTGGACAAAAATACATTTCTCTGTAGTTGATCCTGACAGGTTGTTACAGACCATGCATTTTGTTTTCCTAAACTATAGAGCTTTCTTCTTTTCCTTGCAAAAGAGACAGTTAAAAAAAATATTAGTCTGTGGTGAGATAAGAATGTGTATAGTTATTTGAATATAAACTTAAAAACATTTTGAATCACCAACATCACCCATACAGAGCCACATCAGAAGATTTTATGTTAGCCTTCAGTAATAGAGTTCCAGAGGAAGCCTCCAGTGTTAAATGTGAGTTGCAGAGTTAACTCCAGCTTTGGAAGTAATAAATATCATACAAATTATGCCAGATATCTTTGGCCCTATTAATTTGCTAATAATAATGAATAAGTTGTACTAGGGCTCACTTTCCGAGAAGATGCCCTTCTAATGATTGTAATTGTTTATCAGTTATAATTTCAGATTATATGAGATCAACGTGGATAAGGAAATACATTGCAAATATTGTTTAGATCACTTTTTTTTTTTTTACAATTAGTTGGTTTTGATAGTTCCTCATATGAGCTTTGTTTGCTTCAATATAAATTCAAACCTGAATTTGTTCCATCTTTTCTTAATCTTCGTACAGGATTTTTTTATTCATTTCCAAAGGGCCTTGTTTTCTGAGCCCATCATCCCATTTCTCTGCTTTTGGTGTTAAAATAGTTTATCATCTTTATTGCATGTTCCTCAAATGTCACCAAATAATTTGGAAAAAACCCACAATATTAATGGTCTGTAGTGTATGATTTTGTATGTCTTGTCTATAGGATAGCAAAGGAAAAGTTGCTATAGTTACAAATTTTTATCAGGCTACAACCTTTTAAACCCAGTTTTCTTGTGGTTTTGCATAATGGTTCAATAGCACCAATACTTCTGGAAAAAATTGAGTATCCTTCTCAGTGTTAATGCTGGCTGAGTGGGTTTATATATTTAAAAACCAGTAATGAGCTGTTTAGCTTTTAAATTCATGCTTGCTTTGGTAACATAATTTATTCTATCCATCCAACTTCAAAACTCTCTGAAAAAACACAATTACAAATATCTGCTGATACCAGAATAGAAATGAATGGGTTTGCGATTCTGTTTTTGCAGGAGTTGGGCATGAATTCCCCAAATCTTCTGTTGATAAGTCCTTTTCTAGAGGCTGGAGCCGTGATCAACCTGGACAAGCACCAATGAGACAGCGCAGCGCTACAACCACTGGCTCTCCAGGAACAGAAAAGGCAAGAAGCATAGTACGGCAGAAAACAGTTGGTACGTATCTGTAAAAGCTGATATAAGTGACATTTGAGAAAGGGTAACAAATTAATAACTGACTTTTGTAGCGATGTGCATAAGTTCTTTCTGCAAAAGTTTACTATCTATAATAATTAGTTAAATGTGTAAATTATGCAGCCTTATGTGCTGTAGTGTAGCTGAATAACATGGTTACTAGAATTACAGTTACTGCAAATTAAAGTAATGCCATTGATTTTTTTAATTCTTAATGAGTTTGATCACATGCCTAAACTGGATTGGAAAAATAATACTATTGTATGTATATGAAAGAGAAAACAGCTGGAATGGTTTGAGCAATAGTATGTATGGGTGGGTAATAGAAGGCACTTCTTTTTTTATACGTGTGTGTTTTTATAAACTGCACAAAATAGGTTGAGTATTTTCCAACTGTGCAAAGAAAAGTGTGAGAAGTATATATATATGCATAGTTTACAAACTATGCTGTTTTTTACTATACCCCAAATCTTGCATTAATGAAAAATCGGCACATGTGTGTGCAATTCTCCATTTCTGAAGCCATCTATTTCTCAACTTCATTACGTGCAGATGCTCTTTCCTGTGTTAGAAATGAATGCTGCTAAACAGTGTTTTAGGTGGATTGCTCAAAAGAAAACTCATCTGTGTTCGTGTGAATTTGCTTAGAATATCTTAACATGAACTGAATTACAAATTTATTTACTCTGTTTTCTCATCTTGATTATCTCAGTGCTATCCCTTATGTGAAGGAAAATTAAGCTGATTTTACTTTTTTATTTAAAAGAACCACCTTTTAAGGAATCTCTCTTGCTTTTTTACTATCTCTGTAATAGTAGTGGCTTCTGTCATTGTGTGTTGTTGCTTCACTGATACTTCTTGGAAGCAGGTACATTCTGACACAGTTTTAGAAACCAGGGTTGCATATTGGCAGTTGAATACATAACTGTGTTAGCTTTTCAGAAATTAACGTTTTCTTTCTCTTTCCAAAAATATTTGCAATTAATTTTTTTAAGTCACAGAGGTTATTTAGCCAGAGTTTTAATTTGAATATTCTCCAAAATTCTCCATTTTAAAACTTTGCTTTCTCATAAGGCTTTCGTTGGTGTCAGAGAGTAATTGTTCCATAAGCGGTACAGATATATGGGAAAATGAAGTCACTACAAAATGTCCTGTCTTTTTCATGCCTTCACATGCTACACAGCTTTTTGTGTATCTCATGCTGACAGCACCTAGTTTGACTAAAGTTTTCCTTATGGATCACAGGCAGTTTAGATGTAATTTCTGCTTCTCTGTAGATAGTCTGTGATGAACTGCTATGGTGTTTTTGTTTTAAATCTCAATTGTCTTAACAAGGTAAAGCTCATGTTAAAATTTCTCCTTCCCAAATTGTTAATATTTCAGATATTCTGTCAGAAGGTTATGTTGTTTGGTCAATTTATTAATGGTTTTGTTTTGCTGCTATTTGAAAGATGGCTATTTGTATGTTGTTAGCCCTAAAATGACTGAAATTTATCCTAATCAAACTATATATTGACCTGGTTAGCAGCAAACTAATCCAATTTTAGTTTCACTGTACTTTTAGCTTCTGTGGTTTTGTTCCTTTCCTCCAATTAGCTTAAATATTTGATATTAATAAGCCAAGTTTGTACTACTGTAACCAGTTAAAATATCAGCTCTCTTCATATTGTAGAATACCATCTGTGGACAAGCATCACAGCATTAGTAGGATGATTTTAAAAGATGAAAAGCCCAAAAAGAGTTGCCAGAGCCAGAATCCCAAACTCTTCGGTTTTTTTTTTTAAACGTTAATGAAGAATGTTACAAAAGCATATGTCTTAACTGTCTGCAAACAGTTGCTTGTTACAGTCTCTCAGGTCTGCTAAGAATGCTCTTCAGATGCTTCTTAATCTGTGCCAGTTAACACAGTGTCACATAATAAAAAAGCTGGTTTATAGTCACAATAAGTAAAATTTTCTATAGAATATTTTGCTGGTCAGATCTCCTCTTTCAGTTTAATGTTAGCTCCACAAGCCAAGTCTGGAATTGAGTCAGACCTCAGATATGTTGCATGATATCTGATACATAGTTTGTTTCCTTTGATTGTGAGTAATATACTCTTTATATCTGAGTAGGGGGAATGTGCATGTTGAATATTTTATGGTAAGAAAAAGCTGGGGTTTCTTTTTCATCTGTTTTATGTTGTACACATTTTGTGTACATCTGTGCACCACTATTTTTTGAGCCATCCTCATGCCAGCACACATTTATTGCTGCACCAAATTTGTGTGTATGTGTGTGTTACTCAAATAAAAATCACAGCTTTTCTGATATGCAGTGTGTACATTTTTAGCCTGAACTTATGTAAAGTAATTTTTGGAAAAGGGCCTTTAAACATGATATGCATATGGGTTGAAAAATCTTCTGTAGGGCTAGATACAGAATTTGTGGCTTAGGCAGCAGATTCTAGTCCTATAAAAATATCAGATCAGAAAGAATTTGCTAATTTACTATTGTTCTGCTTTTGTCTATAGACAACAGTGGAAGATTATAAACTGTCAAATATCTAGTCCACATTCTGGTATTAAATCTGCCTCTACTTAACTACTTAATTGAATGTGACACATCTTATTTAAAATAATAATTCACTGAGATCACATTTGCCTTTTACAGCATCTCAAAGTTAATTTTGCTTTCAATAATAATACACTGCAATTTTTCCTTCACAAGTTTCTGTAAAATTTCCACATTCCAAATTGTAAATGGGTTGTTCTGCCCTCTCCTTGCTAGTATCAATGTAATATGGTGGAAAAGATCCAGCCAAACTACAAGGGACACTTCTTGTTAAGATGTGTAATCAACACAGTATCCAAACTCAAAAGCTTGGTTTATTTCGAATCGTAGAATCATTTAGGTTGAAAAAGACCCTTAAGATTGACTATGTAGCTTGTTATTTTTTCTCTTGCATTCATTTTGAGATGCACAATGATGAATATAATGCATCTATGACTGTATCTTGAATTTTATTATTATTTATTATCTCTTAAACAAAGAGGTGTTAAAGCCTTACACATAATTGCCTTTTTTTAAAATTGGTTTCTGTCTTATAAAATGATTTTAATAGAGAATCGCTTCAGTCTTAAAATGTCTGTCTTTCTGAATTGTTTTTTCAAGCTGATGTTAAGACTCCACTTAAATTGTGCTGTATTTGTCAAATGTGTTTTCTGCTCTGTGTACATTGACCTACCCAAGTTATCTGCATGTTGCTGTTAGGGACAATTCTTTAACCTGCACTCCATTCGTGTACTTCTGATTCCCATACAGATCAGGAGCACTAAGATTCTAAGTCTATATTCCATGTTGTTTTGAAAATACATACAGAAAAGTTCAACAACTGATTAAATATTGTACTGACAGGATTTATGCAAGATGCACTGAAGTTTCCTTAAAAGAAGTTTATCAGCAACTGTTTTAAAGCAAGTTATCAAATTTGCAACTGTTTGAAAAGGAAGCTCTTTTTGAAGGACGTCAAGTGTACTTTGAGATTGAATGTAGTATCAGTTCTTGCTATGTCTTACTCTGACAAAGGAGAACAAATGTCATAAAGATTAATTTTAAATCTGTTGGAAAAGCCGCAGATAAAACCTTGATCCCAATGCCACAATTCTTATTTAAGTTTTCCATTCTGTAGGACAGTTGGCAGATGAGATATGAAAAGGTGAATTAGGGTGAGTTTAGCAAGATTCATCCAGTATTGATGAAAAGCCAGACCCTATGGATAAGAATCAATTCAATGCTTTTTGTTGTCAAACCATTTCACTTCAGTCACTTCATTTTTAATGTGGAACTGTAACAAGTTGTATTGCAAATTTCTCCATACAGAATTGGTCATTTTCTCCGTATGCTTTTGAATCTCTTTTGGAGAATCTTGAATTCAAGGGTGTGGGTATGTGTAAAATTCAGAGATACTTTTTCAGGAGTAAACCAAAGGAAACTAGAAAAATGCATATGTAGTATAAGTTGCTTTTTCTGTTAAAAAATTTCAAGTTCTGAGTGCTTGTGGAGTGACTTTAACTTTGATTTTTCAACCCCTGATGCAATGGGAAAAAAAGTGTTAATTAGTTTCTTGATTTTGAATGCAAAATCTCTGTAATCGTCATAATAAAGGCATTGTTGCTGCTTTACATAAAAGATAAGAACTCAAAATGTCTTATGTGTCCACTGATTTTTTCTTTCTTACAGCTCTGCCAATATCTGCCGTGCTGAAATGTTTTAATTTTTGAATTTTCTTCCTTTTTATCTTTGTTTTCTCTGTTGCTGCTTTTTCTGTGACACAAGCCTTTCATTATAGTCACTCTTCTTTTTTCCTTCCCCACTTCTTTCTTTTCCTTTTTAAAGCCATGAGAAGCCGATCCATTGGTGAATGTGCTCTGCCATCGGCCTATATACGCAGTGCTAAAAGTGCTCCTGTTCTGATCCATACTTCCAAACCCTTCTTGCCTGATATTGTTCTCACTCCCCTTTCTGATGAGCTTTCAGGTAGTGCCACCTCTGCTAATTTCTGCACCCCCTTTATCACTTTTTTAAACCTTCTGCTTTCAAATTCTGCTAAATCATTAAATTTTTGAAAGTAAAAGTACCTGGGGGATGGGGGGAGAGGGGAAGAGATTAAGAATGAATATTTGGAGTTATGTAGAATACCATGCTATTACGCAATTCATTCTGGAACTGTTGGAAGTTAGTGCTGTGCCAATGTTTACTATTGTAAAAGTGAAAATTAGAGAAATCTCTTGCTTTTTCAATTTATTGGTAGGCAGTAACATAGCATCTGTCTACCAGAGAGTACAACTAATCTAAACTTTTTATTTGTGATGAGTGAGGGTGGAAAAGGAAGAACATAATTTTACTTTGACTTGCCATTTACATCTTTCTACGTAAATTTTTGAATGCAGTGTCATAGATGTTGTGTGGACAACCATGATAATTATATACTTTAGCTCTCATGAAAAAAGAACGTCTGAAGTATATGGTACCATATAATATGCTTTACGGTATGCCTGTTTTTCATTAATTTATGAAAGCATTAAAAAATCTATACAGTTTGGAATTCTGAAGTGCTGTGGTTTGGTGTTGTTTTCCAAATCAGCCATTTTTTACAGAGTTGTAGTTTTTCAAAACATTATGTTTGGTTCAGCCGGGTCGTTGGCTATAAGTTTAATAGTAGCTTTCTTTGGATAATTTTACTTGAACAAATAGGTTCAGCAATTAGAATTAGCACAGATTTTAAAAATGTATGCATGGAAATATACAGATAATGTGGTGTTTTTTTTTTTTTTTCCTGTGCTACAGCAATTACATGGGTGTAAATTAGTAGTGTGTAAGGCTGACAATCATAATATGACTTTGTCTCAATGAGTGGAAAAAAAAAAAGCAAGCACAGAGGGAGGACTATATATATGGTCAAAACTGTGTACAGATATAAGGACTTAATGGCATTGTTTTTTTATGGAAGACATGTTCTTTTTTTTTTTTTCTTTGGTGTCTCTCCTGCCTGCCTTTGTTATCCAAGAAGTATCAAGAACTGTATTTTAATAATTGTATTCTGATGTTTGTCCAAAATTAAGTCTTTGTGAAACAGAAATGTGATGCCTTAGTATTCAATCCGAAAACATAAATGGATATTCAGGAAAGTTCAAGGAACCCACTCTGGAGATACCAGACTTTCACAATGAAAAATTATAAAGTATGTGAATGCAAATCTTGACACCACAAACAAAGAATAATAAAATGCAAATAATATGTAATAAATTAATAAGTGTACAAGTGCAAAGGATATCTCTTCTGAGATATAAATTATTAGAACTTAGAAGATATGTTTTTTTATAGGGATGATACATGAACAACGTATTAGGAAATAGATCTTACCTGGCCATGACATTGTTGGAAATAGTCAATCCTTAATGAAGATCTTAAGATGCACGTGCAGAAGGGAATGAGCTTTCACAGTGAACTATTATTTTGTCATATAGTCACTGATACTTATCCTGTCTTAAAGAAGGCAAAAGTGCTGTTGAAGTCAATTTTATCATCCCTGTTTCTGAAAAGTCCTGGCTTGCATCTTTCTTCTAATGTGTCCCAAACTTGATGGCTCTCTTGCTATTATCCTTTCGGTTGGTACTCATCTGATACAAAAACTGCACGACCAATGTAATTCTTAAAAGTGAAATAATTTTACAGACCTTTGCACTTCTAACATAGGAAAAGTCCGAGGTGCTTTCCTGGTTTTAGTGTCTTCTCCGACAGATGGGTGTTGAAACACCTTCATTATGTGCCCAAGACTCTTGAACATTGCCAGAAAGCTAAAAAGCTCTAGTGAAGAAAAGCAAGCAGTTAGAGCGTTGACAGGGTAGTAGCAGAGTAAAGGAAAAACTATCCACTGGATCAGAGCGCACTTTGCCTTTTTAATTTTCTGCAATTTTTATTGCACACTTGTCTCTCTTTTTTTTTTTTTTTAAAACATGGAGCTTTATCATCTTCCCTGCCTTCTTACAGTAAATGTATTCTTTTCTGAAAGCTTTCTGTGTCCAGATGTACAGTACGTAATTTGGGAAGTAATCTGATTGTTTCTATCATAAGTGTGCTTTAGATAATGAATGATGTTTAGCTTGCTGTGACAGCCCTTCCTCTTCTTTCATGATTATGTGAGTATCTCTCTTCACCCAAACTGACTTTTAGATCCAGCACAACTCAAAGGAGAGGTTATTACAAATGATTCCAAAAGAATAGGATGCCCTAATCTTAAGTTTTCTGAACTAGTATTCAGCTCCTTTTAAGCTGTGGAACTCCTCATTGAAAGATTGACTCACTTGAACACTGGTGAATCGTGACAGGTAGTCCTGAAGAAAGCATTTATGCCAAAACCTTTACCTTATGCACAGCACAGTATATTAATTTTCAAGAGGAATGCAGAGCACCCCACTATAATTTATTATTTATTGAGACATAATGCTTCTGCTTGAAGATCAGTCAGTAGGTTAAAATTTATTGCAAAAGCTCAATATTGACGTCTAGTCATCTAGCATCATAGAGGATGCTTTTCCTAAGATTGTAATTCCTTCATGTAGTTTCTAATTTGTGTTGTATTTCCATGTGCAGAGTATTTGCAACTTTTCAAAGAGTATCGAGAAAGTGGAAGTGTGGAGATTTATGCTTTGTTTAGTTAGTAAAGCGATTTGGAATAGTGCAATTGTTGCAAATCTGCAGTATTTCTAAAAAGAACTTTTATTTTAGCCTGTTTCATAGGAAAGCCAGTCTTACAGGTTTACAGGATAACTAGCAAAATAATGATTCGTTCCTGCTCCTATTGAGGATTTTCAGGTACAAGACTGCTTGTGGAAAAAAGTGTTGGTGAGATGTAGGCAAGATTCCTGGAAGCAATCGGCCACAATGGCAGTCTAATGAATTGCAGGTGGGAGATTCTTCCTTATCCACTGGGACTAAAAGAATCAAAGGAAGTATTAACATGAAAGGGAGAAGTATATGATGCGTTTGCAACCTTGCTCCCTAATCAGTAAGTAATCATTAAGATGAAATGTAAAGAAATCATAATTGTAATGTCAATATGGCTTTAATTGCTGTTTAATCCTAGAAACTCACAGAATGAATATGTTCTAATAAAAGAATCGAAATGAAAGCTGAGAAGCAAAACATTATTTTTTCTCCACTTTCTGAACTAACTTACCATGATGAAATATAATCCTGTCCCAGTGTTATACGGGAATCTTCTACTTGCACTCATGCTGTCTTGCCTGTATCTCTCCGTGAGTTTGTATTTTAGCATATCTGTCTCCCACTTGATGCTGAAAAACTACCTTTTCTTTCTACCTTCTAGCAGAAAAAGGAGAGGCAAGGTTGATTTAGAGAAAGTTGTGTTTGGATGAGGTTGGCTAGAGCTACCAATTTCAATCTCTCCCTCACTCACATATTAGGAACCAGGCCAGTGTTCCTCCTATGTACGTGCAGTGTGTCAGGTACACAGCCTTCTGGCGCATGTAGTTAATGAAAACTCCTTAGGAATTGATAGTGTCCCAGTCAGACTGTATACCTGTGTGCAAGAGTGAGCCCAGGCTGTGACGGAGCTGTTGGTTTGGGTCTTTAAACATTGTCTGTATTTTCAGTGCTGATATTGTAGTAACAGTATATATTTCATTTCCTTAATTTCTTCCTCAGTTCTACAAAAAAGAAATCTCTGTTGGCACAAGCACTACACGGTTGTTTGAAAATGTTTGTGTACTTGTATGTGCTAGGCATGCATAGTTAAGCACCTAAAAATTAATACTGGATCAACATTGAAATAAATCTAGCTGAATTTATTTCAATCTGTGGAGCTGCTTGGCGTGCATTTGGAGTTCTCCATCCAGTAATTTTTGACATCCTAGAAAATCATAATCACTGCATGCATGCACAGTATGCAATCCTCAGGCTGCTGCTTTAGATAAGCTTGAGTTTATAAAAGGTATGAAAGATGCATATTGAGGGCTCAAGATGAGATCGGTGTATCATAGTTACATATATTAATCTCATATATAATATTACCATACATATTTTTGACTGAATCCAATGGTCCTTTCTTTGCAGCTGTAAGAAATAGCTTTGAGACTATATAAACATAAACCTGTGGTAATCTCTCCCTAAGTCAATAGTGAGTTTGAAATAAACAGTTCCAACCAGAGAGACCCCATTCATTTCAGGCAGTGTTAATTCGTATAGTTAGTAATAAGTTGAACAAGAACAATGATGAGAAATTTGTTCCTTATCAAAGCTGAAGAGAGAGGAAAGGGATAATAAATTGTGCTATATACTATGATTTTCAGTTCATGTTTATTTTCCGAAATAGCTTGGATGTCTACTCTCTTTTTCCCATACAGACCTCTCTATTTCCTGTCTAATGGCTTCTTTACAGTTCAGTAAACTTTATATCAGGCCAAACTTTAATTTTCAAATTTTAACTTCTCTGAAAAATTGAGCATGGTAATATCATTTTTATTTTCTTCCAACACATACGTTTAGTTAAGTACAGATGTACCTCATTCCTCCAGTTTGTATGTTTGCTCAGAAGGAGGATTTGTGAAAATTCATCTCCAGCTCTAACATTCTCAGAGAAGAGTGAGCGCTTCAAAATAGGTGTTTAAGGTGGCTTCAGATTATCATTATTAAGTATTACTGAAATAGGTATAGAGATCCATGAAGTATTAATTTGAAACATTTATTTTGGCAGTAACACATCAGATTTAGGGGAGGGAGGGAAAGGGGCTTACATTTTGTGCTGATTTTAAGGAAATTCACCATTGCAGTCCTGAAGATAAACCCTCTAGATAGAACAACAAGGTAAGTCTGTTTGTTGTGGCAAGTAACTCTTGTTGGTTCATTTGAGCTCTTCATTGTTATTGCTGACTTTAAAAGCTTATCTACAATTTTTAAAGTGGTAGATAGTAAAAAATAAATCTGGGGAATAAGGGATTCTGTCAAAAAGAAACCAAGAGAAAACTGAGAAAGCTGCTTACTGTTCAAGTGCCTATCCCATAAAAAGACTGTGAGGGATAGATTGAATTCTGGTAATTAGTTGAATTGTCTGTAAGAGATACTTAAGTCTTGCCTATACCAGTGACTTGATAGCATGTCATGTTCCTAGAACATATCTGAAGGAGATCTGAAGAGGAGCGTGAAGGTTCTTTATTTTGGTGGGTGATGTGAAGTGGGCTGAGGATACTTTGTACAATTCCTAGGTGATCCATATTGGAACTAAAGCTTTCATTACAGTTAACTATGATTTGTAGTGATGCTGACATATTAGTCTCAACAGAGACAACTGATTTAAATGATCATAACAGATGTTCTGGTCTTTTCATAAACAAAAGTGGGTTTACTCTGATATTAACTGTTGTGAGGCTGTAGGACGTTTTTCAGTAGCAGAGTCCTTAATTTGGTAATTCTGATGAATGTTTGTTTGAGTAGAACTGGCAGTAGTAAGGAGGGGTAAGCTTCCATTTAGTATTTAGTTTCATGTTCTGAAGATGAGAGACAAAACATCCTTCTAGGGAAAATTATCCATTAAATTATCCATTGTGTATAGTCATCTTTTCTTTATAGGGCCAGCTCTTCCCTGTCGTTTAAGAGCTTTAGTCTTTAGGTATACAGTACATTACCTATGCCATAATACTCATAATTGAATGATAGTATTCTTCCTGATATTTCAGTAATTTATATATATTCACATAAGTTGTGAAAAAATTAATAGTTTTCCACTTCAGTAGACAATTCTAATTTTCCAGAAAACCTACTACTTTTCTTTGGAGTTGTGCATTTTTCTGAAGATGTAAATTCCATGAAGGGTACTACTGTTAAGCTAATTTGTATTCCAGGTAACCATTTCCTGAACAGGCTAGCTGGAATAATATTGGTTGAGTTACTGAACTTATTGGCACAGCCCTAGCTTTAACTGTATTTCCAAACGTTCCATGGTCTCACTGTTTGTTCTCATGCATGTTAACATTTAAAACTCTGTTCTGATGGTCTAACTCATTTATATTACATTCTGTACTGGATATTACGTGCGTGTGTTTTTAACACTCTAGTACTGGAAAAGATATTTTTGTTGTACTTAAGAAAACGAGGCTCTGGACTTTCCTGGCTCTTAAAGTCACGTAATTAGGATGTAGTGGTAAATAAATATTGTCTCTGTATGTAAATTTTAGTGCATGTTACATATACTTTTTTCCTGCAGACATTGACGATGCTCAAATTCTTCCACGTCCACCTCGAGTCAGACATTTTTCACAGAGTGAGGACGCTCCAAGTGAAGTTTTTGGTGCGTTAAATGAGGAACAGCCACTGCCACGAAGCAGCAGCACCTCTGACATCCTGGAACCATTCGCAGTTGAACGAGCCAAAGGTGCAGTTCCTGTCATTGACAGTTCATCCCATCATGCTCCAAGCTTACAGAGTTCCACTGAGACCTCTTCAATGCATAGATCCACTGAAAGCCATATCACTGATACCAATAGCAGAGAGTCCTCCTTGGAAGTTGGGGATAGTATTTATGACCATCTTTGTCATTTAATAGGGCCGGTAGAATTTGCAAACACAGCCTTTGAACAAAGCCAGTATGTTGACCTTGAAGGTGAAGATGATCTCCTTTCCTCTCTGAGAGAATATCTTAAAGAAAAAGAAG
Source organism: Egretta garzetta (assembly GCF_000687185.1). Classification (NCBI taxonomy): domain Eukaryota; kingdom Metazoa; phylum Chordata; class Aves; order Pelecaniformes; family Ardeidae; genus Egretta; species Egretta garzetta. Next base: position 5,641,256 of record NW_009260791.1, read on the forward strand.
AACTTTGCGGTAACTTTGAGATAGATAAATGTGAGGCTTCCGCTCACGAAGTTGATACATCAGTAAATAGGAATGATAGATTACCACTGGATGGATTAGAAAATAGAGATCAGACTGGTCAATGCACGAATAGCATCACTGTTACAGAAAGAGCCGATAACACAGAGCTGCACCTAGAACAAAACCAAAGTGGCTTTATAAGTAACATTGCACCTACTCAAGTAGACATTTTTACAAGACATCAAGCACTTGATAAAGCCAGACAGTTAAATATTGATAAACAATATGAAAGCGTGTTCGATCATGGGTCAAGTAGTCCTAGCAGCAAAGAAGGGAAGAGATACCTGTACAGGCAAGCAGCCACTGAAGCTGATGTAGATTTAGCTGTGGAAGCAGCGGTAGCTGAAAAGCATAAAAGTGCCCAGTTTAATGAAAAAGTAACCAACTCACGTGTTACGCATGCAAAGAAAATTCTTCCTAAAGCACAAGTTAACCCGCAAATGCCTCACATCACAGGCCCAAGCAAACTGTCACCAACTAAAAGGAGTATATCTGAAACCGTAACTCATAGGGCCAAAATCATGAAAATAACGACTAAAAAAAGAAATAGCGTTCATGTTACTTTTAGGCCGTCTACAGAATCGGTTCAATTTTACAATCCTCTTGAGAGCAAAGAGGCCGCTTGGAAAGCAAGACTTCGTAAACTCAGTGGCTTCAGTAGTAGCGGTAGTGGTAGCAGCAACAACAGTACCAGTGCAAGCACCAGCTCATCAGCTGTCACGGAGCTGGTTAGACCTGGAACATATAGACCTCTAGATGCGATCAATGCTGCTTCAGCTGGCAGCAAACAAATTAAGGAATCTACAGAAGCTCAAGCAGCCATGTTGCAAAAAGAAGGTATTGCAGTTAATCAGTTCCATAATCGTAGTGGCTTTAGAGCATCAGGTCAGGAGTCAGCGCAACAGCAGGGCTCCCTGGGTGGTGTTTATAAAACTGTTGTACATGCTCTTTCGAAGCCGAAGGCCAATGTTTCCCCACAGAGGCAGAACAGAGTGCCAGCAGAGGCTCCACTGAGGGATCTGTACAGTCATGTAATGGGCTATTTTGGAAGGAAAGCTGCAGGTGAGCACTAACAGTGTGCAGAGCGCAAAAGGAGAAAGGCAGCACCAGTTTGGCTTAATGCAACAGAAGCAAGCTCTGATAAGCAATCAAAAGGCTTTGGGATGATCACTGCTTTCCCTGTTTGGTTATGCATGCGCCTACAGCCAGCTGATTTTTCTCCCAGCATAAGTTACTTTTACATACTTTAAATTACTAATTTCCCTTTTCAAGATATTTAGTTGAACCTCTTTGCTGCTGAAGACCATCAGGTTAGGGAAGAGGAAGAGACAGTAAATGACCTAATAAAGGATTAAGCCTTGAGAGTTTTGAATTTTCATGTACCATGCCGAGCCTTAAAATTCAGCCTACTGAATGATTGGCATATGCATATTTTATCAGAATGTGCTATTCCACGCTGAGTGTAGTTTGTTTGTCAGAAGGACCTGGCTCTTGACCAGCTAGGTTGAACTAATTGTATTTCTGGTTCATTTAGTGTGTTTTCTTCTTCCTCCTACTCCTCTTCCTCCTTTTCCTCCTCCAAAACAAAAAAGCCCCTGAAATTGACATTTGGAGGTCAGTTTAGATAACTGTTAAAGAAACCAGTCTTAAACAGAAATCTGTTACTGGAATGATTTAATTACGACAGTTCTCTCTGAGGCTGATCAGAAGGTTTTGTTTGAATCTTTTTCAAAACATGCTGCAGGCCTTTCTGTATTCATTCATCAAAATGGATGCAGTTACATCTTGGCAACGTCTTTCATTGCTTTCTTTTCTTGCAATCGTAGATGTTCATGAAGGTCTCATGATAGTCCTTCTCATGCTAACTATGAGACCTCTGTGGACTGATGAAAAAAAGGCGGCAGTCGCTCGAGTACCCATTGTCTTAGTTCACATCTTAAATAACCTTAAATGAACAATAAATTAACTTTCAGCAGTAATGTAGGTTTTCTGGGTTTTTTTTCCCCATTGATATGCTGGCTTGATTAACAGAGGATTCTGTAATGCATCCTGCATCGAGATCTTAATGCCACCTGAGGGCAGTCTTTGTAAGCATTGCACCATGAGAGCTTGACTGTCCTGGGTCTCCAAAAAGCGATTTGCTTCTCTGCAGAATCTGAAAAAGAGATCTCTAGAAAGCACTAATTTTAGAATTACATTTTATTTTAAATCTGTAACATTTAACAGAGCCTCAATATTAGAATAAACCACCCTGTGGTCTCATGAAAGATGACACTGAGGGAAAAATTCTTATAGAGAAAACATGAACTGGAATAACTTGAAGACTTTAAAGGCGAAGATCATGAAGGTGTAACAGCCATAGTTAAATATGAACAGTATAGTTATATCAAAAATACAACACTGAGCAAACTTAATTAATTGTTCATAACCACTGACTATCCAGAGTTTGAACTTTCATCCCATGTTCTAGCATGTAATTTTATTACATAAGGTCTTCTCTGCACTATTTATACTAATTGTATACAGTGCCACACTGACGTTTGTCATTAGTACATATTACAACCTAATTTGCTTTTTCTACTCCATTGCTCTTCATTAGGAATGCAATGAAGAAGGAGCCTGTAGGAATCATAAAAAATATTTAGGATTTAGTACTTATTTTTTTGTGATATGGAGGAAGAATATATGCTGTGTCCTTAAAGCAAGCCTTAACAACTTTGAGTAGTGCTTCCCTATAAGCTTCTTGCTCTTAAGGTGGTACTTGAAATCGACTAACCCCTGCTTAGTGGGAAGAAGAAGCCGTACTAATTCTGGAAGTAGAATCTGCTTTGAAAGAGGGGAATTCTTAAAATGCATGTTTGGCGATTTTGATTTTTTTTTTTTTTTTTAATTTCTGTTAAGTAGCAGGTTGATTTTTTTTCATTTTTTACCTTTTGTTTTGAAAATGTCTTGATGTGTTCTTTACTATATACAGTTGTTCATTTGCTTTTAGCTAATAGAGAGGACATGAGTCAAAAGCTGCACCCTATTGATAGTGATATTGGCAGTAGCAATACAAATGTTCCTGACCTCATGGATGAATTTATAGCTGAGAGACTCCGCAGTGGTAGTGCACTGGTAAGCTGTAAAACTTCTTGCATTTCAATATATAAGTCTGCGCATATGCATGAACTCATCAGTGACGTTATAAATCAGTTCACTAAAACATGTTTCTCTGGATTTTATGAATCAGAAAGAATTAAGAATATCACTTAATTGTTCCTTGCCTTTGAGATAGATTCATGCCATTTTATGCCTTTTGTGTTTTCATATCTGTTAAATCTTCCTTGTGGAGGCAATGCAGATGTTGCTGTCAGGTGAATAGTCTCATGGAATTAAACGGCCTTAATTGCATCTGTAAAGATCTTTGTACACAGATACTTTCAGAATAATAGTTTATATGTAACTTGGCAGTCCTCAGTGCGGTACGTAGTTACGTACCGTGCTGTACTATGGTACTGTTCTCTACAGGCGTAGTCAGTGCAACAGACTATGAAACTACAGCGGTATATCATTTTCCTTCATTTTTTTATTTCACTTACTGAATTTTTTCTTGTAAATAGTTCTCTGCTAATAGAACCAACTTTTCATATGCTTTCTTCCTACACTTTTCCAGAAGTGTCATGTTGGTTGGAATGTCATTCATAAAGAGAAATTTAAATCAATTTTAAGTCAAGAATTTCTGGTTACTGTTGAATGCTTACAGAATGAGACAACTGATTTGAAGAGATAAGTGTTTTATTAACTAGCAGTGAAAGGGGAAATAATAAAAAAATGTTGCAAATGAAGAACAGAATGGGTAACAGTTTAAATGTAGCATTCCAAAGTTGTTCAAGTCTTTTTTATTACTTAGAGGTTTTTAAGATTTTTTTTTTTTTTTAAAGAGGTCATTTTAAGACATACTCCTGTAGAAGGTCATCAGCAAGTAGTTTAGTTGTTGCTAATAAGGGGCAGAAGATTCTACAGAGTTATTGGAAAAATGTGTTCATCATCATCTTATTTATAAATAGCAAGAGAGGACCTATGGAGTTTGTCCAAATGTACCCTTTTTTCTCTTTTGTATTGAACTTATGTTTATTAAACTTGATTGCTGGTGCAGAGTGTTCTTGTTAGTAAGTCTTGAGTTACAAGATGAAAATGCTAACTTGAAGTCTGTAAAAAAAAAAAAGTTAACTTAGTCTGCAAATTAATAAAACTGATTTCATCACAGCTGGCCACAGAAGAGAGAAAGAGTGAATGCTGTTTGTTTTCACATAGATGGGAAAGAATAGTGATTATTAATAGTTCAGACAGGAGAATTGATACTTTCCTGAGGTACTAAAACCAGCCAAGTTTGAATAAATATTTTGAAACTGCCACTGACTTTGCAATCTAACACACAAAAATAGATATGTCTTCTTAAAACAGAGTACCAGCTTACTAAGATAAGGTTTCAGTTATTCTATCTGTTGAATGCTAAAACCCTGTATCATGCAAAGCTTGTCAGTCTGGGTAGATCTCTAATTAGTAGTGGGGTGGTAAAAGAATAGAGAAGTGACTGGGCTCAGTGAAAAGGAAGTCATCTTCAATCTCATAATGCATAAAGATTTCAAGCTGTTTCATAAAATGGCTTTTCTGCTTTTATCTCTCTTCCATCTCAAGCAGAGTCCTATCTGTGAAAAGAAGTGGCTTAAAGAAAGACCCCAAGTAGAATACCACCTTGCTTTTACATGAGCCTATACTATACTATACACCTTATTTCTGCTATATCCTGTGTTTGGTGTCCAAGTCAATACCAAGGTTTTGGCTTAATCATAAGAAAACTAATGCATGAATTAGTAAATGAATTTGCTTGTGGTGTACATTAAACTCTTGCTTATAGCATGGTAGCGTATAGGCCAGAAAACACAGAATTCCTTGACATTTTTTTCTGCTTGTCTCTGGAACCAAGGTTAACAATTTTTCTTTAGAAATTTAGACATAATCTGGAGATAATATACTTTTAAAATATTTTTCTCTCTCAAGTCTTACCTAATACGTGTGTGGCACATGCTAGTCTGAATCCTAGCCTTTTAAGCTATGTGCCCAAAAATTCATTGTGCAAATAAAATACGTATTTATGAAATTCTGTGACTGCATGGGTTCTTCACTTGCTGCTATCTGTCTGGGGTTTTGGAAGATCCTGGCTATGTGTGTAGTATGATGGCAATTTCCAGTTTAGGTACTTACGAACTATTTGTTACATTCTGACATTTGCAAATGTGGGATTGCTTTTTCCATTTTATGTAAATAAGCCATCCAAGATTGTAAGGTAATTTATGTCTCTTCAATGTTTAGAATGTGACAAGAAGAGGAAGCAGCCCTGGCAGCCTGGAAGTTCCTAAAGACCTTCCTGATATATTGAACAAACAGAACCAAATGCGTCCTATAGATGACCCGGGTGTGCCTTCCGAATGGACGTCACCGGCCAGTGCGGGCAGCAGTGACCTCATCAGTTCAGATAGCCACTCTGACTCTTTCAGCGCCTTCCAGTATGATGGCCGCAAATTTGAAAGCAAGTATATTTTTCCTGCTTGCTTGCAAATTTCTCTCTCTCTTTTTTTTTTTTTTTTTAGTTATACACCAGCAGTCTTCTGTAAAGAGAGCTTATTTTGATTTCCCATTGAAATCATTAGCAAGTTAATGGAGCAAGCAGAGTTCCTGAGAGAGGCTTTCATGTTTACAGTATACTAAACAAAACAGCACTGGAATACTACTGTGCAAAAAGCAGAACAACAGTGAACAGAAGTTAGGAAGCAATATTGTCTTTTCCCTGGAGCGAATCCGTCTGTTTTGCACAAAATATAAAAATGAAAGGTTATTTATTTTGGAAGTTATTTTAATTCTTTTGAAAACATTTAGGTAAAATTCAAAGAAGGGCTGCTGATACTGTTACAGCAGTCTTTGTGTAGCTATAGATTAATCAAGATACTAAGTGTAATACCACAGTAAAGTTAGTATGCTTAGTTTAATAACATAATGCTTTTCATCCGTTTCATTTATCCATTCCCACTCTTGTTCAACAGAAGGGGTCATTCTGGTTGCTAGGACTTACGACTTGATTTATTATGTAAGAGAAAAATAATGTTTATATGCTAGAATTTATTGAAGAAATTACAATTTTTAGACATGTACATGTTATGCAACTAAGTGATTTAAACCTACATTTCACCATGACATTTTGTCTTTACTGATGAAAAAGCCATTTGTCAGAATATCCTTTTCTGTAATATTTTTAGTTTGAAGTTAGTGCTTTAACAACCAACTTGGTTATTTCTTCCAGCTTGTAAATTTTGCAAATAAATTCCTTAGTGTATGTTTCCTTTATTTTTACTTCATTTTTATGTAGGTGCACTTACAGCATCTAAGCAGAATATAGGACATGCAATAGGAATGTCTTCTCCGGCAGTACGGTCATAGTTTTGTGACAGAAGTGAGAATATTCGTAATACTCAATTACTTTCTGCTGTTACATTTTATGTACATTTTGCAACAGTGTGTTAGTGGCATAGGAGATGCACCTACAAGTTTTATGTGGAGCATTTTGGAGGTGCTAGCCTTTTGGGTTTTATATTAGTGATTGTAAGTTATATTTTTGGGTTGTAAGTTAATACAGTGCTTTCCCTCATACAGATTTCAGCTTTGGCACTGAGGCAGGGACGCCAGCTTCCACTGACGTTGATGCAATTTCAGGACAGCAACAGAGTGCCGAGGAGCAAGAAGTGGCCAGTCTAACTACACTCCATATAGATTCAGAAACAAGTAGTCTCAATCAGCAACCATTGTCTGCTGAAGCTGCAACTATTACTGGTAAAGTAGTAAAAAAAAAAAAAAAAAAAAAAAAAAAAAGTGCATTTATTTCAGAAATTTTCCACCCGTCCTGAAGAATGCAAGTTCCAGCATCTACAATGAATCTATATCCTGTATAAGATGATTCTTGAATTTCAGTTACTTTTTGATTGCTATTGAAAAGCAATGTGTGAAATAACATGAGTGGAAAACCTTTGTCTGACTTAGTTATCCATATGATCCTTGGTTTGGTGCTAAATGTATTTTAAACTCTTAATGAGAAAATCTATACAATTACCAGGGAGAAAAATCTTACTGCATAATGTGTGCTAGATCTCTTCCTTCTATTACTGGTAGTCAAATAGCTAATTTTCAGGAAGGGTTTTTCCCTTGGAAGGCTTTAACAGCGCTCTTTCAAACCAGTGTATCACACTGAAGTATCATGGGATTCTTCTATATACACCCATCTTAACCTCTCTCTGTATTTTCTGTTGTGTAACTGTGAGCTTTTAATATGCAAAATGTTAGTTATGTGCCACGTAAGATCGGTTTCCATTTGTGTAACTTAAGAATTATTTTTCTTTTAATACTTTCCCTGTTGTTTTCATCAAAAAAGTAAGCCTGTTAGGAAGCAGTGTTTCACAACCTCAGTTGATGAGCTTGAGGCTCTGCCGGTTTACTTTGCAACTGTTTCTTGAGAAAGAGAGGTAGAATGACGATTAGGTTAGCAACCACCAAGCAATGCAGTTAACCCAAGTTGAATGGGCTCCTTTCTGAGAGAGAGAATCTCCCTCTCTGAGGAGTCTTTGGAAGAAGAGTCTCTTGCCAGATTTTTTAAATGAGAAGTAAAGATGTCCGTAGTCATTTTCATACTCCTTGTTCCATAACTGTTACGCGCTACCATTCCTGTTACAACCCTGGGAACAAGTACCTATTTATCTATGAAAGTTTATACCTACATACAGTGTCTTGTTCCCTGGGAGAAGTCAAACTCTGTGTTTTCAGAGATACTGAAAGACATCTTTACTTCCCCCTTCCCTCCCCCCCAAATTTCACTTTCTAAAATTGCCTTTCTGCTGAAAGAAGCATGGTGTTAGCTTTCTTGGACATTGTTGTTCAGCTTGTTCAACAATGTTCAGCTTGACTTTTGTTCCCTTCATTTTTCTCTTTGCTGTGTGCTTGTTGAAAGTCCTCGCGGAAAATCTGTTCCTTTTCTGTTTGTTTGGTTTTATGTGCTAATAATTTCATTACCATTTGGTATTTTTGTCCAAGTTTGCAGTATAATCGAATTGATAAGATTGCAATTAAGGACTGAGTTGTCCATTGAGAGATTCTGTGGCTGTCTCTTCTTGTTGTTTGGACCACTGTTTTAGAGAGGCAGCTTTTGTGTCACATGCATTTAGCTGGGTTTGCTAAGGCAGCAGGACTTGTGCAATTACACTGTCTGTCTCTGTCTGACTGTTCCACACCCTCAGCAATGTTGGAGCCCATTGTCTAATTTCTGCTAAATTGACATATAAAAAAAAACCAGAAAGACATTATTTGCTTAGAAATTCTGTGAAAGATAGGCAGCTATCTAGTGAAAATTGCATGTACGCAGAGTCCCATGACAGGGAGGCTGCAATGTGAATTCCCTATATTAGAAAGCTGCAAATCCATGCAGAAACTCAACCTCAAAACACACTCATAAGAAATAAACTTTTGGTGGTTCTGTTGCTCAGAAAACAATTTGATTCTAAATAGTTCTGCTTTGAAATTTTTTGGAAGGAAAATTTCTTCTTGGCACATAGGCATTATTTCATATTCTTAGCAAATTATTGAGTTTACTATTGATTGCTGTTCGTGAGTCCTAGAACAAATTCCACCCATAGTATTCTCTGTCAATTCTGGATCCATGTATGCTGGAGTATCATTTAGTGCTTTTTAGAAGAATCCAGTAGTTCAGCAAATTTTCCATAATTATTTCTGGCCAGTCTCTTCCCTCATACGAAGGTCCCTTTCCCTCCATCTCCTGGTCCCTTCCTTCATCCCTCCCTCCCCTGCTTGCTCTTTCTCTCCCTCTGTGTCCCTGTCTACCCCCCTCTCGCTCACTCACCCCCCCATTTGTTCTTTCTCCTGATCCACTTTCATCCATCCCCACTTAATGAGCAGAATGGAAGAGAAGTAGGAAAAGATTTCTTTCAACATCTTTTAAGTGTGTATTTTACATTACCTTTGTGAGCACGTGGAAAACAAGTGATCAGTAGCGAGAGGAGCGCCTCTTACTCGCCGCATGAAACAGTAGTCTGTGTCTGAAGCGGTAGTGTCCATCTCTCCTGCACGGAAGTGTTGATTTAAATTGATGGTAAAAGCTTCATTGCCTTTGCCATTTAAAGCAGTTAGAGACCTTTGCAGTTTCCAATGTAATTAAGTTTGTTTACTGCAAACTCTGTTCTGATAACACTGACGTTTTCTGTCAAGTTCTTTAAACAATTTGTTCTCTTCACAAGAAAAAACACTGCAGCCAATAATTTGGGAAAATTACTATTTTAAAAGACTCACTTTTTCATTGCTGTCCCTAAAGTTCAGTTTATCTACAATACTGAACTTCACGCATAATATTTTTGGGTCCCAATTACATTTATCTAAGTTAAAATAGGTTTGAATTCTTCCGTTTTAACACGTGCTGATGTGTCGGGAAGTCTGTGGTGAATATCTGTTCTCTTTTTTTCCTGCCATCTCACTGTTCTGGCCGAACTCAGCTTTTTATAAGGATCTTTAGGCAAATTCAGGAAATGAAACTAAGGTAGTGCAGAAAAAAAAAAAGTAAGTACTTACTCCCTCTCCACAGATCTCTCAGTAGGGGAGACCAAATAGTTGCCTGGAGAGGTTGCTCAGTGGTGATTGTGGAAAAATGCCATTGCAGCACTTCCATTCAAACACTTGTATTTTCCTGTCTTAGAGGAAATAACATTCCTCTAACTATGCAGAACTTCCGCTCCATATGGATTTTCTCAGCCCAATCAGCAGATAAACATCAAAGATTGTCAGTTACTGGTTTAAGCTTTTCTGTTTTGTAAATTAACTTGCATGCATCCATAAACCTGGAAAAGCAGATGTTTCAGGAAAATTTCTGCTTAAACACTTTGCTGGAGAGGAATTTAGGTGAGGGAATGTGGAGAGAAATTTGTCTGGTTCAGAACACTGGAAGTGCTGCAGAACAATCACATTTAAAATATTTGGACCTAAAATAGAGCTCTGTTAACCCATTTACTTATCCGATTTTGATGTTCATCCCTCAGCTTTCCTGCATGTAATTTGTTTTCTTTCAGAGCATCATTCACAGGGAGATCTGCTTACAGTTTTTATATCTTTTCTTGGCCCAATGTGGTATATAAAAGTAGCTCAGTTTTCTTTTAATGCTATGTTTAGACAACGTTTCAGTAGCTCAAGAAAATAGAAAAGGCTTTTAAGGTAACTGTTAAAAATTGCATTTGCAGGCTCTGAAAGTGCTTCTCCAATCCAATCTGCTCTTGGATCCCGATCACAGACACCCTCTCCTGCCACTCTTCATGCAGATCATATTGAGCAGAAGGATCTGCAGCTGGATGAGAAGCTCCACCACTCTGTTTTACAGACGCCAGATGACCTAGGCAATATCTGGAATAGAAAATACAAACCTGTTCTTTCTTTCTTTCGAATGCAATATAGTGAAGTAGCTAGTATCACATTAGCTGTAAACAACCCTGTACAAGGCTATTTTGTCTGCACTTTTGAAAATATTTAATTACAGTGATTTCCTTTAAAAGCAAACAAAAATCTTTTGCATTTTATCTTGCATTTCATTGGACTTACTAGCAGTGGATTAATAGTCCACACATTTATAATTGTTCTTTTTGATGCTTAGAGTCGTGGCAGCTAAATCTACTATGTGGCCCTGCCATGGACTGTTTTATCATTGATGTACAAATAATTAGACATAATTTAAAAGTAATATTATAATTTCTCCTTGGAAGTGTGGTTCTTTCCCCTTTCATATTTTATCAAATTTATAATTGCTTTGACTATCTTAGCTATTGAATTCTGGGATACATTGACTTTGTAAATACGAAGTTCCCATTTCTCCCATATTTGTTCTCATGGAAACAGGAGAGTGACTGATGTATATTTCAGACCCTTTTCCTTTAAGTAGTGTGCCAATAGACAGAAATATCATCATTTTGCTTTGTACAGCCTAGAAACCATTAGTGTCTCTACCACAGTGGTCCAGATCTTCAAAAGACAAGGCTATGTGATTAGGCTGAATTCAGTTTTAATTTTGATTTTGTATGCCTGTGGGAGCTGCGAGGTTTTCAGAAGATCTCAGCAAATTCTGGTGCTGAGGTGTTTTGAAAATCCGCCTGAGAGGGGCGGAAAGGAGGTTCTGGATGCCTGCTGGTTTAAAACTGTGGCTCGTTAGCTAGTTCAGTGTGGCTATTTAGCTAGTTGAGTGTAGGCTGAGTAGACTTTAGCCATCGTAATCTACTGAAGTATTCTCTGTAAGGACAAACTAGATTAATCATCTTCCACCTAAAAAAGAATGTTTGTTCGTATAACACTGATGTGTAGAGAGAGCTAGGTGAGAGTTAAACTGTGGTGCTAGGTTACTGAATGTTGCCTCTCCACTCGTACAAATTTACTGCTTATAGAGCAGTAGCCAGAGACAAGTTTGCTCTCACCTTTCTCTCCAATTTGCAGTAAATTACATTCCTGGTAGATTCTAAGGAAAATAATCTTTCTATTTTACTGGGAAAAGTGGAAAGTTGAAATGTAATTTTACTTGGAAGCAGGCAGGTGGAGTTCTGGAGATTCGTTGACTCCAAAGAATGTAAGACAGCACTTACAAAAGGAGTGGCCCTAGTAGGTCCATCAGATCGATATTAGAGCTTCAATAGTGACCTTAAATGTTATTTATGGAAAGAATATAAGAAACAGGACAATTCTTCCTCTACAGAGTTTGATAATAGACATGTAGTTAAACATATCCAGCGTTGAGGTGGCTGAATGGGTAAGAAATATCTTACTCTGAAAGCCTGATCTGTTTTTCCCATTTGATTTTAAGAAGCTGTGTATGTAATAGTTGTATCAGGACTTTTCTTTTTCTGGAGAGGTAAGTCTCACTATAGTTTTTTCTTCCATTACAGAAACTAGTGAATTCCCCTCAGAATGTTGCAGTGTGATGGCTGGGGGAACGCTTACAGGATGGCACGCAGATGTTGCTACTGTGATGTGGAGGCGAATGCTAGGAATTTTGGGAGATGTCAACAGCATCATGGATCCAGAGATTCATGCCCAGGTTTTTGATTACCTCTGTGAACTGTGGCAAAATCTGGCCAAGGTAAAAGAACTGAACCTCATCTCCAACCTGATCTGATAGGGCAGTATTTTCAGAATAAAAAAAACACAACCTTGTATATTTCCCTTAAATATTTATCTTTCTGTTTTGTTTTTAATAATTGCAGATAAGAGACAATCTTGGTATTTCAACAGATAACCTAACTTCACCGTCTCCACCAGTTTTAATTCCACCACTGAGAATTCTAACACCATGGCTGTTCAAGGTAAATTTGAGTGCTAAGCAGTGAAACAGAAATAAAAGATCATGTAGGTGTAGAAGAGTGTTTAATGTATTTTTTGATATGTGAATAATAAATATTGTTCTAAAACTGTAGGCAACAATGCTGACTGATAAATACAAACAAGGAAAGCTACATGCTTATAAACTCATTTGTAAGACAATGAAGCGAAGACAAGATGTTTCTCCAAACAGAGATTTTTTAACTCATTTCTACAATATAATGCACTGTGGACTTCTTCATGTTGATCAAGTAAGTTTAATTGTGAAATTCAGGTTAATATAAATATTATAACTAAAAATAAAATTGTTTTATCAAAAATACTGAATGGATTTTCAGCTCAGTAATTTAACTTTGTTTTCGAAAATAGTTATGTGACTGATACTTTTTCTAGACTTTGATAAATGGCCCTCATGTTCCTGGTTGTAATCAGAAATGCTTTTTTTGTAGTCCATTTCAAGCAAATACGAGGGCAGAAAAGGTACTCTCTCATTTTTTACTTGTATTGTATGTTACAGAGTGAAGCATGCAAGAAAGAGAAGGAAGCAGATCTCTCTGAGGTCTACCGTTGTTCTTACTTGCTCCCTGATGCAACTGTTTAGCTAGTGGGAAAGTAAATCGTGCTTACTACATTGCTGTAGAAATAAACTGCTCCAAGTATAGGAAACAGCAAACTGAGACATACTGAGTGTATCTAATCAGTGGGCGTAGATCTTTTTCATAGGTTTTAATATGAACAAGTCTGAAAATACTGTATGGCTTAAACACTTTTTAAAGGCTTGCATCAGAAGTGTGAAAAAGTTGGTTTTGTGAACTTTTTTGAGGAGCAGTTAGAGGCATAGGGAGATCAAAGGTTTAAACAGCCCTGCTTTCATTAGCTGGGCAAAATAGAACTAGTCCAAAATTACTCCACAGATGGCTATGGATAGGACAGATCTCCAGTTTCTGTCCTCTAACAACAACCAGTTTACACTGCTTTTCTTGCTGGATTGCAAACCTTCCTATAACGTATCACCGGTTAGTTGAATATCACTACTGTTGGAGAATTATTCAGAGGAGGAAGAGGGTTATTTTTTTGCCTATCTGTGAACTTGGGATGTTTTTTAATAATTAAAACATTTAATACTTTTTCCAGTACTTCTGAAGAAATTGCATCATGTACCTTAATTTAAAAAACTTCCTCACTAAGTCTACAAGAATGTAATACGCTGTGTTGAGTAACTATATACCAGAAATGTTATAAAACACTTTATTATAATTCTTTCTTTATATTTTGGTTCCATACAGATATATGTAAGAGGCTAGTATCTTTTTTTAGAGTTATAGTCGGGTGATACTTGTTGGAGAGACTTAAACATGTTGTTAAGAGAGTATAATAGCTAGTTATCCCACTACATGAATGGTCAATCATTTATAGAACACTTAAAAACTAAACGTAAATGAGTATAAGGTGTGACCTGGTACCAACCTCGCACAATAGTGTCTAAGGTTAAATTGATCTATACCATAGTTTACTTCTATTTATATGAGTATACTTAAGAAATTTATCTTTGTATGCTACTCTTCACTCAGTAATGAGTTTTAATTGCCACAGTACATGTGCTTTCTTGCTTTTTTACTTTCTACCTTTGGTAAATACCTGCCTTTTCTTAGTTCATTGTTCATCTTGTTGATACTCTTCCTTTTCTGTCTTTTTCTTCTGCAAGGATATTGTCAATACAATCATCAAGCACTGCTCTCCTCAGTTCTTTTCACTTGGTTTGCCTGGTGCCACCATGCTTATTATGGATTTCATTGTAGCAGCAGGAAGAGTGGCTGCTTCTTCTTTCCTCAATGTAAGTCTTCATCAGTTAATTCCAATTTATGTGAGAGTGGAAAGGATTTGAGGGAAAACTGAGGAGTATTTTTCCTTGACTAGGGAGGTAACTTGACCCCAGAATTCAATGTAATGGTTAGCAAATACAGATACTATCAGTGGTTTATTCTAGAACACTACACATGCAAGTCCTCTCCAGAAAATACGTGAAGAATGCACCTCTGCCATTGAAGCAGAGAATCTTCTTTCACTTCCGAGTTCTCGGAACTGTGACTGCCATTTATCTGTGCCTTAAAATGTAAAATAAATGTCCATTTTGACTGTAGCTTCATTTTAAAAGTATATTTATTCCTCCATATCTCTGGTATGCAATGTCTTTGATGATCAGGCTTGAGAACTTGAATCTGCCAGTGTTTGCACTATTTGGACGTATTTATGATATTGTTACCCAAGCAACTTCAGCCTTATATAGTGGCATTGATACGATTACCTAGGTGCTGTTGGCCTTGCATGACTGTACTCCCTCAAAGCTCCCCAGTACTCCCCTCCAATTATCTGTGGGTTTTGACTGTTTCTCACATCATTCCCCCTTTAACCAACTATGAAATCCAGCCTCCCTCAAGGTACTCTCTGAAGCCTCTGTCAGCTTCTTACACGGTTACCTGTCATGTCCAGCAATGCCTCATGTCATGTCTGGTAGTTTTCCACATCCTATTCAATTAGCTGAACCCAAGACCCAAGCCTAGTTAGCAGCACAGTCATTTGCCTGTGGTCCTAACAATTCCTCTGCTTCCTTTTGATCATCTTGGAAAATGGGAACATGGGGTATGCATGAATAGCAATCCATGGGGCTGTGGTCTCAGTCTGCTCAGCTCAATGGAATTTGTAGAAAGAGAAAGGAAATAACTGTAGAGTTACATCCATTGTTCTCTTTGAAGGCAGCTAGAAATGTCAGCTTCCTGATTGCACCTTTTTTTCTTCTAGGCACCAAGAGTTGAAGCACAAGTTCTTTTAGGTTCTCTAGTCTGTTTTCCCAATTTATATCATGAACTGCCAGCTCTTCACCCAAACATTCCTGACATTGCTGTGTCTCAGTTTGCGGATGTTAAGGTAGGATTTTTAAGAGTATTTGGATGGTATTCAGCTACCAAGTATATGTTTAATATAATGTTCCAGGAAATATCAACTGAAATTTTAAGGGTCTAAAATTTTTCAGAAATCATTTCAAATACATTATAAGGCTCAAGATCCATGAAATCTTGTCAAACTTTATACTACTAAACATACTTTTTAACTGCTATTAACTTTAAAGTGTTTTCATAGGTTTGTAAAAGAAAATGATGTGTTATCTCATCTTTTCAAGCCTACTCTCATTATAGCTATTTGCAGTCTCACAGATTTAATCAGCTGAGAAGGAGAAGACTGAGACGTTCAAGATACATTATTTCATTTATTTAGAATTCACAACTGGTGAAATCGGCCCGTGTTCCTAGGGACTTTAGAAAACCTTTGTACATCGGTGTGTTCTTTTAGACAAAAAGCAAAGGTTAATGGAGACCTTTCCCTCTCTATCTTTACACAGAGTTGGGTAGTGTGCCAGTATACTGAAACCAGGCACAGTTCAGTTTGTGTGTTTAATTGCTGTATGTGTATCAGGTATGATTACTGTGTCTAAGAAAGGCTCCCCATAAATTTCCAAACTGTTTCAATTTGGAGAGAGATGGTGGCTTGGAAGCTGCTTTACACCTTGCTCCCTTTAGGGCCCTGATTTTGAATTCCTTCCTTCTCATTTTTATTGCATAATGGCTGTTTACTTGAGTTTTATTGAGAGCAACCTACAGCTTTACAGACATTTCACTGCAGTTGAGTCAGAACTCTTCTTGACATCATTCTGTCAAGACTGTAGTCACTTGTTCTACTTCCAAACACTTACTATTTCCAAGACTTTTAAAATCAATATCATTCCAGAGGGGAAAAATTGGCTTCCTTAAACCTCAAAGTAATAGATACTTTCTGTAATACCCTTCAGGGCTATTCACAGAAGCCAGCTTTAGGGAGGATTTTTTTTTTTTCTAATCCGTAATATTTTATGGAAACATAAACATGGCAAGAATTGGATAAATGGTTAATGAGCAGAAATTAGGACAGTAACCTGTGGGATATTCTTGGGATAGCACAATAATGAGCACCCAGGGCAGAGTAGAAGGTTGGAGTAGTGGTAAGCAGACAACCCATCTGACCACAAAACTAGAGGCTTAGCTGAGCAACATGCCTCTGTGTGCTATAATAAAATACTAATTTTCTGGTGCTTCATGTGTTGGAGTTACTGGTAAATCAGTGAATATTTTCCTCTTTGTTTTAGGAACTCATAATTAAAACTGTGTTAAGTTCAGCAAGAGAAGAACCATCTGGTCCTGCACGGTAGGTCATACAAAAAGAGCTTCTAAATTAATAGATTCTTTTCTTTATTATACTGTATAGATTCCCAATGTCTCTTTGGGTTGCCTGTGCCCCTCTCCTTCTGGGAGAGAGATGGGTATGGCTTCCTTGTGGGAATAATAATGTTCCCACAGCTCCTGAAGCTTGACTGCCTCGCTTCTCAGTGGCAGTTTATCCACTGTTTCTTTTGGGAATAAATTCTCTGATATCATCTGTTTCACAGCACTACGGAGTTCACCTGGGTTACTATCAGACGTCATATTTGGGATCTGCATTATGATTTTGCCGTGTCAGCTCAGCGTCTAATTGTCTTTGCAGTTCCCTAGGAGAGAACTTTGATTTCTTGGAACTTGCATACATAGCTTTGTGTATCTCTAGTGAGTCTGAGTGCTGTTATTGCTACCGAAGCTATAAATCTCTGTTCTTTATCTCTTCCACAGAGGGTCGATGTTTTTCGCTCCATTACATACTTGACCCAACTGAGCTTCAAGGAAGTCAGTTATCTGAAGTATCTTCTGCTCTCAGATCCCCATCTATAAAGATTAATAACTGTATTAATCAATTTCCTCTCCTGCTGCTGCCAGTCTGGAAATGAAGTGATAGGTTGATGAACTCGGTGTTCATCTCTTTTTCTGCTTATGCTGTTAAGGCTTTGATTTTTTAATAACAACACTGTAGCCACATAACTACGCAGTTTTTCAGAGACAACTCTGAGGAATGATAGTGAAAGTGGTGTTCTTGGTAGAAACCTCACAGACTCCTGGATACTTTGTACATCAGTATGTCGTCAGGCGTGGAATGGACCTCAGTAGCATGAAGAAAACATTAAATAGTAACATGGAATTAGAGCTGTCTACTTTTCCATATACTAAAGGTTTATTTTCCGAGTCAGCTTACACAAACTGTCTATATTGTTAACTCTATTCTATGTTCATATTTTCTTTTGTTTGAACATATTTTCTTTTGTTGAAACACATACTGTGGAAATAGTGAAAGTGCAGATTGGGAAGGGACCAAGAGTACTTCTGTAAGCTCTCCCTTCTCCAAGGCTGAAGTGTGTTTGAAACATTAAAGTAGCTTGCCTAAATGGTCCTGAAAATTTTCTCTAAGAAGAAAGTTACAAAAATCTCAGATAGACTGTTCCAATAGTTATCTAATTTTTACAGTCAGGTTGTTTTTATGACCAGTATATAGGAGAAATCTTTTCTACTGATAATTAAACTCTTCGGTGACTTACTGCACATTGGAAGTTTTCTTATAATTCCTTTCCTTAATTGTGATCTGGACTCAGTATGCCCTTCAACTTTTCCTCCATATGTAATATTCCTCAAAACTCTTTATTATTTTTGTCACTTTTTTTCCTAGACACCCTCAAGGTTGTCTTTAGTCTGAAATTGTATTAATCAAAATGTAATGGAGGCAGTCTTGCAATTGAGATTTCAGTGACGTGTAAAAACAAAACAGGGTGGTTTGACATCATATTTACACTATCATGTAGAATTAATTCCAAGGTTTTTGCTGCAGTTAGCGGTTTCATGATTCTGCATAGCCTTAAAATTCTTTTTCTACAGCACAGGCTTCATAGCCACTTCTGTTTCTATTCTAGCATATGATTTTTCCTTCCCAGATGTAATGCTTTGCAGTTCCCATGACCAGCTTTTATCTTGTCAATTTTGGACTGGTCTCCATTTTATCCAGAGGATTTTGAATTCCAAAGTTGTTTCCAAAATATTTGCAGCCTGTGTTCTTGAAGATAATTACTAATGATTCAGAGATTGCTTAAGCTAGCTTCTTAACATTTCTGAATAAATTTCATCCATCTCTGCTGATTTGAACACATCTATCTAAATACTCTTTACCTTTACACTTTTTTCCATTTCCTGATCTTAAATGAAGAAACAACAAAAGTTGAAGTATTTAATCACACTATGTATACTGTCTCTAGCATTCATTTACCCCTCCTCTATTAATCTTTTTTTATTGTCAATCTAAAAAAATGATAATATCTATGAACAAATAATACTCCTCTCTCGTATCTGTGTCCCAGAAGCTCTGAACAAATGTGAGCAAACTCTCATGTTGAGGAGGAGGAGCGTGCCACCACAATTTTTACTTTGTCTTAAGAAAATATGTATGAAATTCCCATACACTGATTTCAGTTAGTATTTTTAATCCAAAAAGCACACAGAAGTGCAGGAGTTCTTGATGTCTTTTGGATTTTTCAGTTGCTCAGAATGGTGCTTCCTTTGTACTTTCCTGTGCCTTCACCCAGGGTACTTGGGATTTCTTTCTCATTTTTAAGTAAGTTACAGCATTGTAAGGGTTTTGTGTAGTTCTTTTTGAAACATGAAAAACATATTTGTTAGATTTTAGCAAGACATATAATGAAACATAAAAATTTCACATTCTTGTAGCATGTTTCTCAACAGCTTGTCCTCCAACATTGTTTTGCAGATGTGTTGCTCTTTGCAGCCTTGGTATTTGGATCTGTGAGGAGCTGGTTCATGAGTCACATCATCCTCAGATCAAGGAAGCACTGAATGTGATTTGTGTTTCTTTAAAGGTGAGAGATTAACACTTTTACAATGTATATTGCCTTTACATGTGAAGATACTTTACCTGTTCAAAGTCATGGTCACATTTTAGCATCCTTACTTCACAGTCTCATTTTTAGTCCTTACGAAAGACTGAATTCAATTTAACTGGAGAATCTCTGAATTCTGTCAAAAGAGATCTTTACCCTTATTTAAGTTTGGAGGAAATGGTCTGCTGGGAAATAAGGTAGTGGATCCTTATCTTAATATTTGTCATTAGCCACTTGACTCTAACCTGTGCCCTTTGGAGCATAGTAGTTTATCCATCATCCCAGCTTTCATAAATAATCCTTGCAATTCAGGTTTCAGCAAAACCACTACTGGCTTTGTCTGACTTTGTCCAGCTATACCCCTTCCCACATATTGGACCCAAGCTCCCAGCAGGGTTTTCTGCATCTGTTTGTAACTAGATCTAGTATCCTTTGGTGAATTTAACCTTGGGTGAGGGCCAAACTCCCACCCAGCCACTCACTTGCTCCCTTTCCTCAACAGGACAGGGGGAGAAAACAGGATGAAAAATCTTATGGGTCAAGATGAAGACAGGGAGATTGCTTACCAGCTACCATCAGGGGCAAAACAGATTTGACTTGCAGAAATTAATTTAATGTATTGCCAATTAAAATAATTTAGGCAGTGGGAAACAAAGACAAAATTTAAAACACCACCTTTCCTTGCCTTCCCCTTTTCGCAGGCTGAACTTCACTCCTTTGTTCCCAACTCCTCCTGCCCCCTCCCAAGTAGTGCAGAGGGGATGGGGAATGAGGAGTTATGGTCGGTCCATCACAGTTCCTCTCTGCCACTCCTTCCTCCCTGAGTTAGTGGGGGTCCTTCCACTGCCTGCGGTCCTTCAGGATAAGCCTGCTCTAGTGTGGGCTGTCTGTGGACTGCAGTTCCCTCAGAAAGTATCCAGCATTGCAGTGTGGGATGCTTTATGGCTGCAGTGTGGATATCTCCTCTGGCGTGGTCTTTTCCATGGGCTGCAGGGGAATCTCTGCTCCAGCATCTGGAGCACCTCCTCCCCTGCCTTCGTGTTTGCCTGCTGTTTCTTGTTCCTTTTTTTTTCTCTTTTTCCTTCTCTGCCTGTGTGGCGTTCTTGCCCTTTCTTAAATATGCTTTTACAAAGGTGCCACACTCTTGGCAGATGGGCTCATCTGTGTCCTGTGGTGGGTCCATTGCAGAGCTGGCTGGAACCACCTGTGTCTGGCATGGGGCAGCCCCCAGCGTCTTCTTGAGACCCCCCTGGAGCTCTTCCATTACTAAAACCTTGCCATGTACACCCAGTACAGATCCTTACAAAGGCTTTGGTGTAGAGAAGTGTCAGAGTCTTTCCTTCTCCAGCATTTGTGTCTCCTGTCTAGGCTAGCCATGGACACTGAGGGAAGCCACATTCCTCACTAATTGGCATCATGGGTTCCCCAGCTCTGATTAATAGTACTCTTAAAGCCTCTGCGGTACATTCTGCTGACACATTGCAAAAGGGAAAGGCCAGGGTAGAGAGGAAACTGGAAGGGTTCCCAGTTTTGGGAGCCATCTGCCATCATATGCAAAAAGCCTGTCCCAGGCCAAGTTGTTGCCTTGTACTCTTTGTCTGCCAGACTGAGTGGAGCATCCAGTGTAAGAGAGGGACAGGGAAGAAAGTGGGAAGGTGACAAATGCTGACGGCCAAGCAGAAGTTTCCCAAAGCTTCTCGTGCTTCTGGCTCACCTGCCCTCTTATTGCCCCCACCAACCAAATCCCATTATCCCCATATCCTCACTATATTCTGTGCCTGTTCACTTCTGAGTTCGAGAGCCGTTGTATTATACAGTATACAGCCCTGCCCAGATACTTAGAGAAAGATGTAAAGTACTTACACTGCGTGCGTGGAAGCAGGGGAGGATGTTTGCTTTCCTGTGGCAAAGTGCTCTTCTATAGTCATTCCAGGACATGTCATTCCAGGCCAGTACCTGTTAGAAAAAATCTGAATCCATAGAAGGGTCAAGAGTTGGCATCAAAGTTTATGTGACTAAAGTACCTGTGGAAAGGGAGTAATAAGAGCACCTGGGTTTATGGCTTTCATTAAAATTTATTTCCCATTTTTTATGAAGCATGCTGCAACACTGGGTAATTTTACAGTTTTTCAGAGGCTTTAACTTTTCCTTTTTAATGGGTATGGTGGCTTGGCCCCAGCTAGCAGCCAAACTCTCATCCAGCTGCTCGCTCACTCGGCCAGCCCAAGCAGGAGAGGGGAGAATGTAGGATGAACAGCAATGGGTCCCTGGCCCCTTCCTACAGAGGCTACCCTTTCAGCCCACTGCTACCAAAATCTTCCCACCTACACTTGGTACAATGGTTCTGAAACTAATTTGTAAGATATACCTTTACAGTCTCTGGTAAATCTGTATAAACACCTTCACATTAAGTTTTTGAAATCTGGGATGATTTACTCTTTTGGTATTTGCTGTTCTGACTGAATCTGTTAAACATATTCAGTATGCACAGTGATTCTCACCAGGAAATGCAGCTTGCTCAGATATAGCTTGTTCATTGTGGTGCAACGCCTATAAAATGCTTCTGAATAGAAGAGATTTTCTGACATTTGTCTGCCTTTCCTTTTGTGAATGATAGTTTTCACTATTCTGAAACTAATCTCACTGGATTTCAGCTCTGCTTGTGAGATTTTGTATTGGTGGTAGTATATCAACAGTCTATTCCTTTCATTATCTCTGTTAAAAACTGCAATTTTTTTCTTTTTTTTTTTCCTTGAGAAGTGTTTCTGTTTTCTTACTTTTTGCAAATCTTTTTCATATTTGTTCATATTTTATGGAATAATTAACAAATTATTAAAAGCATTTTCTAGCATTTTGCAGACTTGCGTGTTTGTGGACAATGTCTTCAACTTTTAAAATATGTACCAATTTATTTTCAGAACCTTTCTGCATGCTCTTCGTTTACATCAAACTTCAGTGAATAGCCTAGTCTTTCTAGGCCGTTGATGAAAATTGGGGTGTACACTTGTTATACATGGCTTGTGTCAGATGTTGTGAACTAACTCTTCTTTTCAGCAATGGGAATTTGAAAAGTATCTTAGCAAATCAGTTGATCACATTCTGTGAAGCCGGATTTGAGTCTATGTCTAAAATTAGTAGCTTCGGGGCTTTTAGTATTAGACTCTAAATTGCAATTTCCTGTTTTGCAAAATCACATTCATCCTTTGCAGCTTCACTAATACTCTCTTCCAGCATTTTCCCCTTGCTTTTTAATATCCCTTAACTAGTGCATTTTATCAAGTTCCTGTGCAAGTTTGGTATGGGGCAGATGATGCTGGTTTTATCTTTCTTCTGCAGTTTATCAAAGTTTGAACTATTTTTAATCCTGACATTCACTGTGGCTTCTCTTATTTTTCTTTGACATATTTATTAAACCAATTATTTGTATTTCATTTATATTAAACATAAATTACTTCTTGAGTGACGAGACAAAGATGTTTATATTTCTGCTTTGCTGTGTGTTGGCAAAAGCATCCAGAGCACATTGGCTTTTCCCCTGTTCTGAGCAGCAACAGACATTCACAATAGAGTTCAATCGTGAAATGAAAAGTTCATAAATATATCATGGGAGAAACAAATTAGCTCTAATTTGTTACCTAAGCAATCTCCTGGCTTCCAAATAGTCGGAGATTTGAACTCCCAAAATAGATTATTTTCTTATTTTGAGGAGAAATGAATGGATAGGGAGCTACAGTCCTAGTCCAACTTACTGATTGACCAAATAACAATGAATAGAAATGTTAGCAACAGTTATATGCCTATTTCTGAAATACAGAAGCATATTCAGAACTGCACTCCAGCAGCTCACTCTGAATTTAGCTAGCACTTCTCCTAGCAGTGTGGCAATGCTGCTGTATCTGTATTAACCTCTCCTGAAGTCTGAGCCCAAAGGATCCGAACCAGCCTTCCAGACCCCTGCAATCTCGTATTTACATTATGCTGCTCTCAAAAATGCTGCTGATACCTCACAGAATTGTGTTGTACAGGCTTAGCTGAATGAGTGTCAAAAATAGGTTATTTGTAAGTACAGACAAGTTTAAACTGCTAATGTAAACCCAGAAAGCAATGGATTCTCGCAAAGATGAAAAGTGTGTCAGGACTACGCTTCCGAGAGAGACCCTGAGAGTTACACACCAGGCACAGTGCCAGTTCATGGAAAGCTTTTTTTTTTTTTCCCCCATTGAGTAACTTTTTAAAAAGTATGCCCACAATTACACTACTATAAGTAAGATCATATCAAAGTAGAGAATTCTTACGCTTTATAACAGAGCATTTTCCTGAGATTGAGAATGGCTGGTGAAATGGTTGTAGGACCGCACAGCTGTCTTTGGGCTGCCTCTGAAGGCTCTTGGAAGAGAAGTCAGAGCAAAGCAGCCAACATGAAAGAGGTGAATTGTTTTGCTACCCAGCATAAATACAGTGTTGCTGCTTTGGTTTAGGAAAATGTCCTTCTGGGACACAGCTATGATTGCCTGTTCTAAAGCGTCTGTGCCTTCTTTTGAAATGTGATATAGTGACCATTCTGAGACAGACTTCTGAAGTAGATGAAGTATTTGATCTGTTTGCACCAATCCCTGTATTCTTGGTCAAAACTTCCTACCTGGTGCTTTTCCCATAAAAAAGAAAATTCGAGTGCACATGTTTTAAGTTTTATTAATATTCGTTACTTTATACCCTTCATACCCTTCAGCCTTTTGTTCCCTTTCTTAAATTAAAAAAAAAAATAAAAATTCTCTTCAACCAGAGAACAGAAAGAGGTTAACTAATCTGTACTAGAAATCATTCACTCATCTTCATTTTAGAGCCTGATGTTGCTCTTCAAAAAAAAAAAAAAAAAAAGGAAAAGGAAATGCTCCTTGTTTTCAAGTAGTGAACAGCTGATTATTCAAAGACTCTGAAAAGTCCCCAGGCCTTTTTCTCAGGTATTCTTTTCTTCAATTCAGTGATCTGGATAGTCTGTATTAAGTTACTCTGGATTGTCCACCCCTTTTGTCCTCTCCAGTGACTTTGGGGTTTTCCTAAGCCTGTAAGGATGTTTTCAACAGTCTGGATTTGATCTGAAGTTCTGTAATCAAATTGTTATGCTTTCAATTTTATTTAATTTTTTTTGGTTGTCACTTGAGTCTGACCATTAGATTCTGTACCCTGCTTACTGTGCTCTTACAGTGTACGTTCACAGCACGGAGAGAGGCTGTCTCATGAGGACTGAAATGTAATCGTGTTCCTGTCATAAGCTCTGTGAAGACTTGCAGATATAAGATGTCTGCCATGTTCTACTTAAAAGCTGACAGTAGTGTGAAACCGCATCCACTGAGAACGGGGAATTCGGAACAATTTAACAAATAATTCAGAACAAGAATTAACTACCCTGTGTACTCTGGTTTCCATGTCTGTGGCTGACTTGTAAGAGCCTTTCATAGTCTTTCTTTATGCTTACATAGATACCACCAGTAAAAAATGTTGATTAAAGCTTCATACTCCATACTTTTACTTATGCTTGTACTTTTAATGTTCTTTTCTAGTTTCCAAATAAAACAGTAGCCCAAGTTGCCTGCAGTATGCTGAACATGCTGATACATTACGTACATAGGCTTCAAGTGTATCAAGCTGATTCACCTTTAAGAATTATTCAAGTAAGTAATTTTTAAAAATTCAAAAATTTTAATTCTTTTAAATGTATCAGTAAAATGTATTTTGCTGAAATTAAAATATCAGAATATTGACAAGTATGTTTCACAAATTTCCACACAAAAGTAGAAACATCACCTTGCTGAACATTGTGTGGGTTCACATTGCACTTACTTGCTGACTCCAATACTAATATGTAAAATGGCCCTATCGTGCTTATTTTTTCTCCAGCACTACTGTCATTATTTACATGAGAATATTGTCAATAAAGTGCAAATTTTTTGTAATATTCAATATCTTCGAATGTTTATTTAAGTTTAATGAGAAAGTGATTACTTAAAATATGGGTCTGCAATTGTATTTTGCATATCCATATGCAAACCACTTTGCATTAAAGTATTTCAGTATAAAGCAAAAATAATTATTTTTAATATACTTTAACAAGGAAGTAGGCAGTGGCCTCTGTGAGTCTCAACCACAGGGAAAATATAGAGGTCTCCCAGGTAATTGGAAAGAGAATTGTGTGGAAGCTTCTTAAGAGGTATAGCAAAGCATTTCTCTCCTCCTCTGTAGTCATATTGTTGATTAAGTAGAGGCAGGGTGTTTACAAATTCTAGTAGATCTAAGAAATATTGGAGCACAAATAGCCCTTTACACAAACCCACATTAGGCTCCTTTCTGCACCCTACAAGTGTGTTGAATCAAGTTCTCTTCCTGCCTGAATATTTGGAGTAGCTGTGTAATTTCATTGTCCATAATGCACCTACGTCAGTCAAGCAGAACCTATTCCTTCAACATCTTCTGCAAAATTCAATTTAAAGGATTTCATTCTAAAGAAAAAGTGGCAAGGAAAACTGTAATTTGTCTCAAAAGAACTTAATAGAATTTAACCATGAATCTAGTATTGTGTCACATCTACCTGCTTAAAAATGTTTTAAATTTAAACATTTAAGCTGTATTTTTAAAAAACCTATGGTATATTTTCCCCAGATTCTGATAGCAACTATTACCCATCTGCTACCCAGTACAGAAGCTTCCTCTTACGAACAGGACAAGAGGGTAAATATTTTCCATTTCTTTTTAATGTGTCAATTTAATTGCAAAACTGTGTGACATAACATTGTTAAAAAATTTAAGCTGTGCCTTAGAGTAGGGATTCAGCTCTTTAAGTATAATACAGTATAGTTTTCTCAGAATTCCAGCAATATTCTTTATGCAACTGAACTTCTGATGTTTTCGTAGAAAACATGCATTTTAAATTGATTGAGATTAATTGTTTTCAGTGATTAGAAAGTCGTCTTTTTCCTTATCTTGAGTGAACTTACAAGCAAAGAAAGTAATGTAGTCTTTTCAAACTTGTCTTATAGTGAAAATACATTCATAACTTGTAGACAATACCTTTCAAAATATGTATGAGATTATGAATTTTTGCACTTTCTATTATAAAAGTACATTCCTGAGCAAGATAGCTTGTAATCTTCAGAGGAATTTGATTGGTGTCACCCTTCAAAACAATTGCTATCTTTTCGTATTTTCAGTGGGCCTTCGTCCCCTAGCTAAGACAGGCTCCTTCTTCAGCTGATACTCAGAGTAGTACTTTCTGCCTCCTGAAAGCTGTCTCGCTTCTGAATTATGTGGCTTTGTTCTAGGAATTTGGGACACAGTGGTCATTTAGACTTGGGTGCTTTGGTGCACTTTATCACTGACAGCTCTGTTGTTCTGGGCCACCTATTCCTGCAGGAGCTGACATTCATGGCAGGGTCGTTTTGGCCTCCAGAGCTCCCTTTTGCCTCTCCTCTCTGCTTGTGAGGAGGCAGTGGCTGTTGTAGGCTACATCAGTGTGCCAAGCTAGCCACCTTTCCGCTTGAGATGCTTCTTCTAAGTCAATAAGTTTCCCCATGAACCGATGCTGATCACTGTACATCAAATACCATACCAAAAATTGGCTTCCCTAGTTTGACAAACCTAGTCCTAATGGGTTTCTTAAAAATTGGTTTAATATAAAAATACTCAGAGCCCTTCATCATTAAGTTTATCATATGGTGCCTCTGAGAGACAAACCTGTAATGTATTATGTGAAATGAGTATGATGTTTATACGTCATTTATTAGTAAATTAGTTAAGTGGATTTTATTTGAAAGACTTTAACTTGGGAAATATTTTAGAGAATCTTGCAGCTGTTTATCTGAATTGTTTCCTCTTCCACAACTAAGTTTTAGAAATTAAAAATAATTATTTGAAGCCAATAAGCTATTAATAATTTGGTGTATATCTGTGTCTTAATCCAATTCTGTTGTACAGTCTTTAAAATAATCCCCTAGAGGGAGTTGGTTCTTTTGCTGGCTGAGTAGCCTACCATACAGAAAGCAGTTGGATTTCTTTCAGGTGATACCTGGTGCTGTGTGGCATTATTGACATGTTGTGAAGGAAATTCTGTGTTACTTATAAAGCAACAAATGCAGCTGAAATAGTTCAGTTTTGTGTAATCTTTGATTCACTTTACAGTGAGGTTTATGTGCAGAATGGCGCATCAGCCTCAATTTGTACCTGTATAATCTGTTATTTTAAAAACAGCACCCTACAAATCCATTTTGAAAAATCATGAGTATCCTCTTAAGCACAGTATCTGCTCATAGACTTATGATGAGAAACTGTTGTATGGATGGTCAGTAGCTAAAGTTTTTACTGATGCCATAGGTTTTGAAGATACAGTGTCTTTTAAACAAGCGTGACCTGCCATTACTGCAGAAAGCTGACTCTACTGAGTTGAGAAAAGAAAGTAAAACAGAAGTAAAATAGTGATAAATGTGAAGTAGCAGGTGCTGGTTTAATTGATTTGTAATTGAAAGTGTTTGTTCCAGTTGGTGGTTTCTTTACTTCTGTGCTTATTGGATTGGATAATGGCCTTGCCATTAAAGACTTTGCTGCAGCCTCTTCACACTACAGGAGCAGAAAATGATAAGACTGAAAGATCCGTTCTTAATTGTATATATAAGGTACATGTTTCTTTACTCACTAAATGAGAATTTCTATGTATAGAGATAGTGTCAGTTTTCATGGAAATGAAGACACAGATTCCTGTAAGCTGACCTCCGTTCTACTGCTGAAATGTGGGGTGCTGTCTTAGTTCTTACATGTTTTACTCTAACTGCTCGAGTTTTGGTATATTTGGAATTGTAACTTTGTCTTACGTTTTGTGATATTTAGCCAAGTTACTTTTGTATGTCATACCAATAGGAGACATTTTGTTGCGGAAGACCAGGTATACATTTAAGACAGATGAGGAAGTAGCTTTTTTATACCAAGTAATTTTATTAAGTAAAAAGCACTAAGTTATAATTGCTGTCTGTAGGGACACAGAACAAAGATAGGTATTTTTTTTTTGCAAGGGAAGGGGATTAAAACCTCCAGCAGCTTAGACCTAGCATATGTAATTAAAGAAGATAGGAGATCTAAAAATAAAGGTAGCTTAGTGATTTGTTGTAAGTTGTGTTTTTCGTTTCTTTATTGTTAAATTCCACTTCAGTGTAGACGCTGTTTTAACAATTTTTTTTGCAGACCAGGGAGTGTTTCCATAAACATTAAGCATCTAAAATTTTCCAACATTTTGTCCTGCCTATCTGGTTCTAACAAATCAATTAAAAATGTAAATAAAAATAAACTTAATTTCTTATAAAACTATCAAGTAGAAATTTCAGTAGTTAATGCCATGAAATTCTGGTTTTGTTCTAGGTTCTGCATGGTTGTGTCTATGGATCTCAGTGTTTTAGCAACCCTAAATATTTTCCTCTAAGCCTTTCTGATTTGGCATGTGTGGATTATGATCCTTTTATGCATTTAGAAAGCTTGAAGGAACCAGAACCACTGCATTCTCCAGACTCTGAGAGGTCTTCTAAACTTCAGCCAGTCACTGAAGGTTTGTAAAATTGCCTAAATACATTTTCTTTCAAAAAGATCTTATCTTGGTTTCCAGTATTGAAGTGTTTGTCTAAAGCATGTTTTAAATTATACCTAGACACTAGGTAAGAACCATTAGGATGGAATGAGCTAACATAATTTTGAGCAATTACTGTTCGATTAAGTGAAATAAGTATCTTCTGAACAACATGAAGATCAATTTGATATGGATTCTTCTGTGCTCTGTGTATCAGCAAAAAGTGTTAAGTACTGCAACATGGATAAACGTTGCTTTTCATTTTACTTTCAGGAAATTATTTTTTCTTAATTTTGCTCCTTTTTCTAAGAATATTTGGGATTTTTTCCTATCTGAGCTCGCAATATTGTAAGCTCTCTCTGATTTTTTTTTTAACCTATCATGATTCATTGTCAATCTATTTACACTGTTTAAAACCACAGTTATCTAAAAAGAGAGAAATTTTATCTCATCTGCCAAGAACCTTAAGAGACCCAGGAATTAACATTTTTTTCAGAACTCGAAAATAAAAACAAAGAATCGAGACCCTAAGCTACAGAGGAGTAGCATATATTATGCAGTGTATCTAGTAAATATCAAATGGCTACGTTGGTAAGAAAATTGAAAAAGATGAGATTAATACTGATACCAGAAACTCTGTGTAGTGCTATTCTCCCTCCATATTAAGTTGTTCCATTTAGGCTTCCTTAAAGGTATTAAGAACCAGATAAATGCAGAAGCTCTTTGTAGCAGCTGTGTGCTAACAGCAGGTGATTTTGTGGTCTGTAGTGACTACGTGCTGTTTTTTATGTAGAGAAAATGGCTAATCATTGTGCCCTTGTCTAAGGCATGCTTCATCATCCTCAAGTACTTTTTTGGCCAAAGAATTCTAAACATAGAGCTGTCCCCTAATAAGCTCAGTATTGGATTGAACAAGTCTGATTTGAGAACTATTGGCAGGAGGAGCTGTAATTATTAAATTTACTGAAGAATGAAGCAAGGTACTGTAGTTGGCTTTTTGTCAAATGGCTGTGGTCTTATTAGTAAAAAGTAATCATCTGCTGGGTCAGGATGAAAGAGGCTTCGAAGGATTCATTCTGTCCTAATTACAGTCTCACCTATACATATTATGTAAAGCTAATATTTAAAGCATTTGCCAAAATTAACTTCCACTGCATGTTCTATTACAGTGTAGTGAATTGTAGTAGCTTTTTATGCCTGGCATCTTTTGTATTCTGTAATAATCTGTAATTATGGGTTAGCAGCAAATGCCATGTGGCTTGTTTAATCTGACAATCTGAAAAGACAACCCTGAATAGATTTCTCTTTAAATGAATGTAGTTGCACAAAGCCTTAACATTGATATCTTCATTTTGCATTTCCGTGCGTGATCTGTTCTTTTATGATTTCTTGGTAAATTTCTAAATAAAAGTAATTTCAGATGTTCCTTTTATCTCTCCAGATGAATTAAAGGAGCCCCATATGTTTTTAAAGTTTCAGGGCTCTGGAATTGTAAGTAGGATTGTGAAATTTAATTGGCAAACTACAGTATTACAATGCAACCCTGGTCTTGCAACCTTGGCACTTCTAGTCCACATTGCCAGGCAGAGAATAAAATTGGCAGTGCTTAACCGATTGCACAGCATCTGTTCCCCCTGGCATTGTTGGAGGAGTGAGAGGAGTAAAGTTAGTGGATAACAACCGGCCTGGGACTCGATCAAGACAGGGGGTCAATTAGTGCGAGCTAGCAGCAGAGCAGCATGCCAATGCTCTTTTTCAATAGAGTAAAAGTGCTATCTTGATATCTTTTTTGAAGGAATGGAAATGGACAGCAGTTGCAGGGAAAGCAAGGATGTTCTACAAAGACACAGTGGGGGTTGCTAGACTTAGGTCTTAGATTGTGACTTAGGGCACGAGCAAAGCTGAAAGTACTGAAACGCCAGAATTCTTAAAGACAGGGTGCTTTTGGTCAGCTTAATAGATGTGATTGATGTACCCTGTTACGCCTCCCATTGTTCAAGGTCAGATCCATCACAAGTTTTATGGACACTTCCCGCAGTATGATGTGGTATGAGACCATGAAGATAGGGGACCTTCAATGTTACAGCTGTGTAGTGGGGATGGGATCTATTGAGAGGCTGGAGCAAGCCCTGCAATAAGCAGCAGAGCGTAGGTTTGATAAATCCTCTGGAAACGGGCAATGTGGGGAGGGAAGAGGACTATTCCCCTCGCAGTTTCAGTAACTTTCCAACTGCTATCTCTCACAAAGGGTCTGTTATACCTAGGATTATCAGTGAAATTTTCTTTGATCTTCTTTGTGTAGGTTTCAGGTAAAGTGGTACGTTGCAGTATAAGACACAAAAAGAATATTTTTGAAATTGTTAAGTGTATTAAAGTGTTAGGTTTAAACCAGAACAACCTTTTAACAGCTGACAATAAAGACGTCAGTAGGAAGCTTTTCTTGCATCATCAGAACTTGCAGACAGCAAGTCTGTGGTGCTTTCATATATTTAAGGAATCACAGAACTTGTCTACATAGCACATGGTTTGGGTAGGAAGGGACCTTTAAAGGTGCAATGAGCAGGGACATCTTCAACTAGATCAGGTTGCTCAGAGCCCCGTCCAACCTGACCTTGGTACGTGAAGGCTGATGAACTCTTCCTTGAGCTCATATTGACAACAGCTTCCTCTAGCTACAGTGCCGGCATACAAGCGCTGCCTGTGCTAATTAACGGCACCTACCTACCCCTGGTTCAGTGTCATTCTGACAGAGGTATGCTTTCTCCAAGGATAGAATAGCATTAGAGCCCTTCGCTGTGCAGTTTAGACATGCAAAAGCTAACTTGGACTGCATTGTGCCATGATCTGCTTCTGATCTTTTACCTGCCATTGCAGGACCACGAACATATATGAGGGAGAGTTAAAATGGAACCTCTCCTTCAAAGCTTTTTTGTTGTTTACATTAAATGATGGAAACATTCAGGAAAAAGTAAAATTGAGGGGGTTTGTGACCCTTGTATTGACAGGAAAACTGGTTACATGAAAGCAGGTAGCATTAAACAAAAAGTGCTATGCATCTTCTAATGTTAATAGATAGCAAAATCAGACTATTGAATAGAGTCTAGTCATAAGGAAATAGTATTCTATAGGAATTTTTTTGCAATTACAGGCAAAACCATTTTGAAACCTGGTCTTCATAGGTCACAAATCTGTTAAGAGTTGTGATTGGAAGGTAGTAGTTGCATTGCATAGATATAGTGGTCCACCAATTACCGATTTCATGGATTTTCCCTCATTTGTCATATTTCTCCAAACATATTTTAAACTCTTTTGCATAGACTGATCATTTTTCCTAATATATTTCAATTTCTGAAGAAAAGGTTTCCCCCATCTGATGTTTAGTCTTAGCTTTTATTTAAAAATTAGAAATAGAAAGTACTTTTAAGGCTTTGCTGTTTGCCTTTTTACTGAAAGGGGACAAAAGGTACACTTTTTAAAAAACACCTTATGGATGGTGCATCCAGATTAGCAGTTTGTGTTTTGTGAGGGATATTCTAGAGGTGGCTTCTCTGAAACTTCATCTCTCTACACCTGAAGCTTTAAATTAGAAAGGAGTGAAACTTCCTTAAGCTGATGGAAAATACAGGTAGCTAAGCTAAACTGAACTCTCTTAGGCTCCCTCTAAATGTAATGGAGAAAGAGAAGAGTTTCCAGAGATTGATTCATTCCATTTCTCCAATTCGGGCTTCTAACTGAGATGAATTGCTCTGTACAGGTGCATCATTCTTTAGATAGCTAAAAGGGTGAGGAGAGTTAAATTCCACCCCCAGTCATTACATTTTCCTTCTACTACATAACTGTAGTTGTTTAGAAGCTGTTCAGCCAAAGTTGAATTAAAGAGTTAACAACATATCTTAAGGAAATTCAGGAATCCTCCATTCATGCCACTGATACAAATTAGTGGTGATGAACCCTCAGCCTTTCCACAAATGAGGTAATTTCAGAGACTGAGAAAAATAGCCAATATAACATGCTTCTAGCAAATTACCAAGTGATCATGTGCACGTATAAATTACATTGCCCAAGCAAAAGACTGTGCCGTTGGAAAGAGAGCAGAGATGAGTTCACTCAGGAAGACAGGTTGGCAAAGCAGCCAGCTAGACTGCTTCAGTGTGTAATGGTACGGCTTAGTTTGTAGAATTTGTGGTAAAGCTGTGATGGCTTGCGTTACGGTGTATTTTGATCTGCCCTCCAGAAACAAGGAGCATAGTTTAGATACTCATTTTAAGAATTCTAGTATATTGAATGTCCTCTTGTTCCTGATTGAGGAGATGTGCTTCTAGGAACAAATTACTAGTAAGTATCCTTCAAGTTGCAGATTTAAACTCTCATATTTTCAAAAAGCATTACTGGGTTTGGGATTTCTTATGCTAAGGGAAACCATCACCAAAATCTGATTTGCTGTGTGGCCAAAATGTTTTGAGACTGCTTTATTTTGTTTCAACATAACAGGTTGAATCTTACAGTTTACTTCTCAGTATGCTGCTTCTAACACGTTCGATTAAAGTTCTCTGTGTCATTTTTAGATCAACAATACTGTATTCTGAGAGGAAACTCAGTGAGAAGTACTGTTCTCATTTTATAAAAGAGGCAATGACAGATTTATATCCCAATTCTTTCATTGTTATTTTAATTCAAGAGTAAAATTTTCAGAGAAAGACGATGGTAGGACTGGGAATGGACCTTCCAAATTTAAATTCCATGTTGCACTCTTTGTATCATTGGATCACCTTTCTTTTCCATATGTCCCCTACGCTCATAAGTGAGTAAATTCATACACATAGGCACAACACAACCATGTTCAGGTTTGAGATCTTTAGGGTTTGCCACCAAACAGTAATAGTAATAATCTATATGCTAACAGGTCCCTCTCATTTCTTCAGGTTTCTCAGCAGAACTTAACTGAAGGCATTTAACCTACACAGTGTGAGACCTCAGGTAGCTGGGAAGCTCACATGTCTTTGCTCCTAGGAATCTGAGAAAAGCATTACCTTACCTATCTGTGCAGGGCCAGCTGCTAAACACTTGGCATAAATAACCTGACAAAGAGGAGCCAGCCTCTGCATTGTCCGGGTGCTGGTTAGTATTGCACTGATAAATTATTCTTCGAGCATCATCCAACTTCTTTTCTCTTTGTCTTCTATAAACTTGCTTACAGTTCCTTCTTATATTTCAGCAGATGGCACTATAACTTAACTTCCTTGTTTGCTGTCAATGTCTGGACATTTAATTCAGCTTCACTGGATGTTTTTGTGTTTGTAAATTTTTAATCCTCAAGAATGTTATACTTAATAAAAATATAATATCTAATTTGTTTATATTAGTTTTCAAGGCCTTAATTTATTAAAATATTTGAGTTTATCAGATTTTTGGAATAGTGTAAAAATTAAGTTGATTCTGCCAACTGTTAACAGGATGAAATGTTTCCCTTTTTGCAGTTCAGATCTCTTGCATGCTTTACCCAGACCTTCTGGGGGAAAAAAAGGCAAATAGATACTAATTGTTTTCTTTTGGAGATGCAGAATGCATCCAGTGCTTCAGAAACTAAAGATCTGTCATGGCAGTCAATATGCATTACAAATTTGCCTTTATTTTTCTAGTTAAACCAATTAAGAGGCCTTAAACTGTAAAAGAAAAAAAATTATTTATTAAACAGTTTTTATATGTATAAATATTGTATTTATACACAGTATAAAGGGACATGAGTTCATTATACCATACGCACTCATCTAAGAGGTTACATTTTCCCAGTAGGTACTGAATGAAAAAGTAACATGGTTCAGAACATTCTGGTTTGATGGATTTTTGGTGAGAAAGAAGGTAGGAGGTGTTTGCAGCAGATCTCAATGTTTAATATAGTTTAAAATATATGATGTAATCATGAGGAATACCATCCTGATTTATCTTTCCCTTGTAAGTCCCAAATTCCAGGGCATCTAGGTCCTGTTAAAAGAAAGAGGCTGCAGAAATATGTGCTTTGCCATATTGATCCTGTTTTCTCTTCTACCTGTGGTCTTCTACAGTGTAATACTTTAGTGCATGGGTTCTTCAGCAGATATTCTGAGCCAGGTGAGGGTTGTTTGCCTGACAGAGTCGCTTTGACCAGCTCTGTACTTCATGGGTAATGTAGAGTGGATTTGATAGAAGAATCCAGTAACAATAAAGTACTAGGTTAGCAGGGTGTGGTATAAACATTAAGAAATTCCTTTTGTGAATTTAGGTAACGTTGCATGCAAGTGGAAGGTATGCAACAAAGGAGGAGGTGGCAAAACCTTATTGACATACCAGTGCATCTCTCAAGATGGTTTTCTCATAAGATAGGCAAAACTTCTCTTTCTCCCTCAAAGTTTTTCCAGCCTGAAACTTCTTAAACTGCAGTTGGGGCATGAGATTTGCTTTTTGAATTTTGCTACTGTTATGTTCTGTTCAGTGTAGAGAGCCTGGTCTTAGATTTGGTACTTTAAAATCATCCAGTATTATTCTCAACCTAACCTACAGCTATATGCTCCCTGGGGAAATTAAGATGGATTAGAGGTTTTGTGCATCTATGTTCCTTTTTTTTCCACAATGTAATGATGTGTATAAATATAAAAATCCACTGCAGTTGGAAATGGACTTCTTACAACACAATTACGATCTCTACTTCATCAGCGATTTAAGATCTATTTTTGCTAGATTAAGAAATCGTGTATTTTAGAAAAACCATGCTGATTACAAAGCTATGGTAAAAGAGGCACAGTAGGCTGTAAAATAATGAAGATGCTTCTTTAACTACCTTATGATTTTTCATTCTATTTATATATGAGATCAGTGTTCATCAAAATACATATTTTCCATTACTGAGTTGGCTGTATCCTAACCTTGCAGTGCTCATCCTCTGTTTAAAACTCATAGAGGAGACCAAAAAACCCACGTGAATCTCAGTGTCATTTTCTGAACTCTTCTTTTAAAACCTGTGTTCTTTCTCTTGCAGTGAAAACTCACATGCAACAAGGATTAATTTCTGTTGCTGCTCGTACTGTGATAACACATCTAGTCAACCACTTAGGCCACTATCCTATGAGTGGAGGTCCTGCGATGCTAACCAGTCAAGTGTGTGAAAACAACGACAATCCCTACAGTGAAAGTCCTGAACTTTCTCCTGAACTTTTTGAGAACCCAAACCTTCAATTCTTTGTGTTAAACAACACTTCCCTGGTGTCTTGCATACAAATCCAAGCAGAAGACGACATGCCTGGGGGAGGACTCTCTGCTGGACTTGCATCTGCTAATTCAAATGTTAGAATTATAGTGCGTGATCTATCTGGCAAATACTCGTGGGATTCGGCCATTTTGTATGGACCATCATCTTTATGTGGATCTTCACAACAAACTTCTTTTGCACTTTCATTATCTCAACAAGATAAACCAGAAGATGCTCTTTCATCTTTTCAGCATGTGGAGGATGTATCTGCAAGGGATGGAATTACACTCCAAGTAAAAAGGAAATTTAGAGACACTGTACCAACATGGGATACCATTAGGGATGAAGAAGATGCCCTTGATGAGCTCCTGCAGTATTTAGGTGTTACAAGCCCTGAATGCTTGCAGAGAACTGGTGTCTCACTCAACACTCCTGCTCCTCAACCAGTCTGCATCTCAGAGAAGCAGGAGAACGATGTCATCAATGCAATTCTGAAACAGCACACAGAAGAGAGGGAGTTTGTTGAAAAGCATTTCAATGATTTAAATATGAGGGCTATGGAGCAGGATGAACCAACCTCACAAAAGCCCCAGTCAGCATTTTACTACTGCAGATTACTTCTCAGTATACTGGGAATGAATTCTTGGGATAAAAGGTAAGAAGAAAAGGCTCACAATTTAAGAACTTTCTTTAAGGAATTGTGCTATTCTTACCATGTAATAATAGTTGATCATAGAGTAGGTTAAGCCAAAAATACTCCAGGCCAGCCAACAAAAGGAGAGGGGATGTGCAACTAAGGGAAAAACGGCAGTTTTCTTCTGCATTTCAAACTGTCATTTAGAGAGACAGAAAGGAACCTGTTGCCTTTATTGCTATTTATATTCTTTCCTTAGAACAGTGTTGGAAGGAGAATTGAAGGAGTGATATCTTTTCAAATCATCCTTTCACCAACTGTACTAAGGGGTACTACCATGGGTAAAGAAGGCATCTTTTTTGCTTTCTTTGCTTCCCACGTATGTTCCTGCAAAAATCATTACCTTTCTATGCCAGAATGGGACTCTGAAAGTGTCATATTCTCAGCTATTGTGTTGCTGGACAGTGTCCTGCTGGTTTGCCTGCTAAGAGCATGCTTGCATGCAGCCTCAAAGCATAGCATCTGTGTTAGCTAACGAAAAAGATGTGTCCCTTACTATTTATTTCAGCACTGGCAACGTTTGGGCATTGTTGGGTATTGTTTAGAACAACAGGAGACAAGCCGTGTTCAGTTACAAAAATAATGTCTCTGTTTACATTATTATTTTTGTGGGGGTGTAATTAGGTGTGTCGCTGCATATATATGTGGGTATGTACAAATATTAGCATCCTAGAATTTAAGGGTCTTTCTGAAATCATCTTTTGGCATAGCTGTCAAATTCCATATTAAAGGCATTGAAATATTTTCTTACTATGAAGGGAAATGAATATTCTGTAAACCAAAAATAATCTGTGTCACTGAGATATCACCGGAATCAGGAAAAATGTTGGTGTTACAACCCCTCTTATTTGGGTCTTTAATTCCTCAAGGTAGTCTGGTTTTGAACAGTATTGCTCTTAAACTCATTCCACTGTGTTTTGTGGGAAACATCTTAAGCGCAGTTTAAAAGAAATTAAAAGTGCCTTTCTTGCTCTAACATGTTGTTTTGTTTTTTCTTTAAATTGTTACAGCTGGCTGGGTGACTAGTGAGCTAAGTTCCGCTTTCTTCTGCAATTCAGAATAGCAAAAGCTCTGTGTTTAATGCACTAACTCCCTAGGACAGTAGATTATGGGAGTGCCTTTTGTCACTAACCATACCTATTGCGGTCTAGTAAAGTCTGCAGCTTATATATGCATCAAAGGGAGTTCTGTCTGTTCTTCTGTAGAGAAGAGACTGATTGCAGTTGGATCCGATAGGTTGACAGAAGAAAGTGGAAAGAAGTAAAGGTTGTATTCAGGGCTATATGGATATAAATGATTTCCTGGAGTAAAAAAAATTTACTAGTATATTTTTTGAAAGATATCTTACTATTTTATATGAGAAAGGACTATTGAAAAGGCAAACGCATTTGTTGACTGTTCTGGTATGGACCTGGAAATGTTCTTGTACCATTCTTGTACTGTTCTATATCCATCAATGAAAAGGTGATAAAAGAGTTACAAATTTCTCTATTTAGAAGGAGCTTTCATCTCCTGAAGAAAAATGAGAAGTTACTTCGAGAACTCAGAAATTTGGACTCAAGGCAATGGTAAATTCTTTTAACGGCTGCCTACTTATTTGTTTTAAGTGTGCTTGTACTTAAATGGCTCTACTTGCATAGGTGTGAGAGTTGAACTCATTTTAAAAATAGTTTTGTAAATTATTCATGTATTTTGCACTGTATTGTAGTTATTGGTGTTGCATTGGTTGCATTGGTGTTATTTGTAGAGCGAAACTCTACAAGTAGAATATCATGAGATAGAACAAACTTCAGAATAACTTAAAATTACAAACATTTGTATGTATAACATGGAACAGTGTTAAAACTTAGATATATCAAAGTCTCCACATTTTAAGCTTTGGCTAATTACTTAGCTGTTTTCCAATGCTGTTAGTATTTGAAGGGATGGAATTCTAGTTGGGAGTTGTAGCATAGAATTAAAAACTTTAAATTGTTTTTGTAGAAATTGAAATAAAATCCAGTGGAGTTTTTAGAAGTGTGGGAAACCACCTTCGGTTGCTCCAGTGTCTAACAGCAAGCTGTGAACAGAAGACGTTGCTGTAGTACTTGAACATTCTTCCTTCGGTTGCATAAGCTGCATTTGCCACAGCATTCACAAGGCCCTGTTGCTAATGGGGGGCACAGTGTCGATCATGCCTGTGCTGCAGGTTTTGCTCGTTTCAGAAGCCCAGCTATTCCATTAGCAAGTGGTACTGCCAGCACCATCCTCCACCTCAGAAGTGGTGAAAGGGGCAAATGCTGTTCATGGATAGCAAAACTTTAGGCTCTAGAAAAGACAAGACTAGAAAAGACAGAACAGGAATGTGGGAATAGAGGTGTTATTCAAAAAGAAGCCATACAGTTATACTTTACCTCCACTATCTTTTTCAATGTTTTAGAAGCTCTGCTCTGTGAGTACTGTTTGCATATTTTGGTTTCGTATTAGTAAAGGCACTGTCATGCAATGGCCATTCTCTGTTTTACAGCCGAGAGACACACAAGATTGCAGTGTTTTATGTTGCTGAGGGACAAGAAGATAAACACTCCATTCTTACTAATACTGGGGGAAGTCAAGCCTATGAGGATTTTGTAGCTGGTCTTGGCTGGGAGGTACTTATTCAAACATTTTTATCCTAAGTTTGTTTACAGAGAAAATTACAGATCCCTTCAGGTATTATAAGTCCTTGGCTCTTTAGCACTACTCAAAAGTACTGAAATACACTGTTTTGCAAGTAGGATGTAGAGAAGAATTCTGGTTTTAATTTCATTAACAATACTAGCTATTTAATTTTAAGCTCCTTCAATTTAAGAAAGTTTGTGCAGGCAGAGATGATTCTTTAATGCATAGTCCTGCACTTGGCTTTCATGGACTGATTAGGAGGCATCTTGATTGCCCTGTAGTTCTGTAAAGTGTTAAGTCCATTGAAATTTGAGATTTGCTCAAATTTGGGAATCCAAAAAATACAAACGTGCAGCTTCTCTCATGCTCCCTCCTTCCTGCCTTCCACTGCAGGCATGTATCTGTTCACACACTCCACTCCGTGTCCCTCCCAGCAGTCAGGAATGCTGTGATGTCCCCCATTGTCCATATGGACCTGTAACTCTTTAGGCACTAGTTTGATACTGTGACAAGGATTTCTTTTTTTGCATCCTTGCTGACTGCACAGGTTTAACTTCCATTGTAAAGTTCAACTCGGCA